>NC_081559.1:195301876-195312127 GCF_022355385.1 Mustela nigripes | reverse complement strand
TCTGAGCCCTCACCCTGGTCACACTCTGAGCCCTCACCCTGGTCACCTCTGAGCCCTGACCCTGGTCACACTCTGAGCCCTGACCCTGGTCACACTCTGAGCCCTCACCCTGGTCACACTCTGAGCCCTCACCCTGGTCACACTCAGCCCTGACCCTGGTCACACTCTGAGCCCTCACCCTGGTCACACTCTGAGCCCATCACGGCTTGTGTCCTCTCCTTTGTCACTCCTCTACTTTCGGGACCCTTCGTTCTTCCTCTGGCCCAGGTCTGTTCAGAGCTAGTGGGGGCAGAGGAAGGTAACAGGCCTCCAAAGAGTCACCGGTCCCTGCTGCCTCCCGCAGCCCCCACCAGCCCCCATAAATGATGCCCCCACAGGGTTGGGCTCAGAGTTGCATATCCTAAGTAGCGTGGGGTTGGGAGGGAGATGCCCTGTGACCTTGGACAAGCCCCCCCCCTTTCTGGGTGCCAATTTCCACATCCCCAAGTGAGAGTCCAGGCCTGGTTCCGTGACCCACATCAGTGATCCTGCTCCCCTGCCCCTGTAGGGTATCGCGCTCACCATAGGACTGGCTGCCGTGCGCCACCTGGACCACGTCTGGGCTGTCCTGGAGCAGTTCGGCCAGAGCACGCCCATTAAGTGGAGCCTCCAGAGCTTCTGCCTGCAGGTTCTGACTCTTGGGTGGCTGGGGGCCTTGGCAGGGGGCCGGGGCATCAGGACTCCCGCCTTCCATGAGGGTCCGGGCCTCCCAGAGGGTCTCCGGGGACAGTTAGGGGCACAGGCTTTGCAGCAAGCATCCTGGCCTCCAGTCCACCTGCACTGTGCTCCTTTCTCCTCTTGAATGACAGCCACCCCCGGCTGTTGGGGTGAAAACGGGCCTGGCATTGAGCAGGTGCTCCAGTGACGGCTCTCGCAGAGGCTGTGATGGCTGCTGTGCTCATGAATGGGACTTGGGCCACGGGCCCTGCCTGAAACACGAGACAAGGGCCTGGGCCCCTGTTGGTGGACGGCACGCCCACCCCATCCTCACTGCTCCCCGGATAACTCCCGCAGGCGCAGCAGTGCGTGGCACGGCCCGAGGGCGCGCACTAGGACTAATGGGGAAGAATCAGAGTCACCACTAGCAACAGACACCCCAGCAAGGGCAGGCCGCCCCCTCAGGGTCCCGCAGCCGGCAGGTGGCAGAGCAGGGACTGGGGCCCACATCTCAAACCAGAGGGGGCCTGCTCCTGATGGGCAGTGGAGCCATGTGACCCTTGGCTGGTATCTGACGAGTGTCTTGGATGCCCCCCCCCACTCTCTGGGTCTCCCTTGGGTCTGAAGGAGTGCCCCATTCCCATCTGTCTAAGGTGAGGCCTGGCCCTGCCAGGCCCCCAGCAGCCCGTGTGCAAGGGTTGGAAAAGGCCCCAGGCAGGGAGGGTGAGGGATGGACTCTGGTCAGTTCTGGGGAACCCCACAGGCCCATTCTGGGTCACCCTCTCTGGTCAGTTCTGGGGAACCCCACAGGCCCATTCCAAGCCCCCAGAGAGACAACTTCATCTCTCCTATTTTCCTATTGAGGTAAACTGAGTCTCACCAACACTCAGAACACCGTCCTGCAGTACCGAGCTAGGGACCAGAGTATTTCCTGTCACCGCTCCCCCGGGGACGGGCAGGAGGGCTCTGACCCTCCATGTCTGCCCCTGCTGTGGTCAGAACTCAGAGGACCCGCGGTGGAAGTGGGCCAGCAGCACCGTGCTCCTCGCATACGGTCAGGTGGCAGCCAGGGCCAAGGCGCACATCCTCCCGTGGGCGGACAACATCGTGTCGCGGATGGTCTTCTATTTCCACTATAGCTCCTGGGTACGGCTCCCCAGGGCCACCCCTCTGGAGCACAGCCTCGTCACAGCCCAGGCCCCAGCAGAACCGGGGCCGGCTATCTAGGACTTCCCAGGGCCTTGGAGCCCTGCTCCCCACTTCTGCCCCGCCCTGGAGGCAGGACGAGCCAGGCCTGGCCGCCTTGTTGTCCCACCAGCTCACCCCATCACCCCCCCAAAGCCACTGGAGGCTTCCATGATGGCCCCGGCCTTCCCTCTCTGTGGTTTTCACTCTGGGGCATCGGAAGGCCAGGTGACTCCCACCCCACCCCCAGGACAACATGGCCCTTACTCAATACTCTGCATCTGGGGCGTCTATCCAGGCCACAAGGGCCAGGCAGCCCTGGGAGGCCATCGCCTACCCCAGATCTTTGGTGCTGAGGAGCCACACATCGAGGGAGGCTGGACGCTGGGCTCCTTACAGCACTGTCCTGATACTGAAATGTTGCCAACATATTCACAGTTTAAACAAAACCACACAGGTTCCCCCCACCAAAGCCCCACATATGTGGCCTCAGTCGAGGCCTCTGCTGTACCCCCTCAGCAATGCCCTGTAGCCACATGTGACACTCTCTCCTGCCCTTCCTGTGCCCCCCTGCACGCCCTGTTCCACGGCCTGACCCCATGCCAGGACGAGACCCTGAAGCAGAGCTTCCTCACCGCTGTCCTCATGCTGGTGGGGGCCATCAGCCACAACGAGGGAGCCCACAGCTACGAGTTCGCCCAGATCTCTGAGCTCCTCGAGTGTCTGATGGTGAGTCCAGGTCTTGGGCCAGAGGAAGGGCCTCAAGGGACCAGCAGCATCCACTAGAGGCAGGTGTGGCCAAGGGGTAGGGAAGTTGGATTTCTGGGGTGTGGCTAAGCCCCTCAGAGGCTCCGGCAGCTGGGAGTACATCCATGCACCCCCCCTTGCCTTGGTTCCCCAGTGACCCTGAACTGGCCAGGAATGTCCACCTCACAGCTGATGCAGCGGAGGCCCAGAAAACCTGCACTATCCATTCTGCTAATACCACCCGAGCTCAGACCACTGCTCAGTAGAGATTTGGGGCTCACAGGACCCCAGAGTAGTGGAGGAAGCGTGCAAGTGATGGGCGAGTTGAAGCGTGATAATAACCATTTGCTGAGCCCCTGCTGACGCGGACACCACACTCTGCACACCTTGCCACACCCGTGTGCCTGCAACCACACTGTTATTTGTGAACCAACGAAAAGCTGGGGCAGTTTGCAGACTTGCTCAAGGTCATGCAGCCAATACGCAGGAAGCCAGGTCCAGACATGACCTGTGCCATTCCAAACACTGGGATCCAGTTCTTTCAGTGCAGCCGGGTCACAGAGGCCCCCATGGGTGGGGGAGAAGCTGGAGCACAGCCCTGTGGGTCCTAGGAGTACCAGGCACCAAGATCTTCAGGCAGGATGAGACGGGGTGTCAGGAGTGGGATAGGCCCAGGCCTGGATGACTCAGGCCCACCTGGGGGTCTGCAGGTGCTGTTGGAGAAGGAACCCCGGGACACGCTGTGCACCTCAACTCGCCAGCAGGCCTTTTACATCGTCGCCAGCCTCTGGTAGGCTCGCCGGCCCCACGCAGGGCCCTACCCCAGGGCAGGCCTGTAACAGGCCCTCAGTAAACAGCAGCCACTGTTATTAACCCCCACCCCAAAGAATGAAAATTTGCTAAAACAGAGCTGCTGAAGTCCCCAGTGGTGTAACCAGGGCTGGGGTGAGACTTTGCAGGACTCGCAAAGTGACTTCTCCTAACCAGCCACACAAGTCCCTTACAAACCCTCGGGAAACTCCCCCGTCCAGGAGGCCGCACAGGCCAGGGAGGCCGACGTGTACCCTTGAGTCTCTGGTCGAGAGAGGGACAGCATGAGGGGCTGCTGCTCGGGGCTCGCCGACTCTCTCTGCCCCAGCCAGTGCTCCCGCTGCTGCCCCCAGCCCCCGCACTCCTCTCTCACTGCCCTCTACCTCCAAACAGTAAGCTGAGGCCACCCCTGGACTTGGAGAGGAAGTCACGGGTTCTGTCCGTCTGCCTGCACAGCATGTTGGCCCTGCCCCTGCTGGACGTCCTGGAGAAACACACCTGTCTCTTTCTAGAGCCACCCAACATACAGGTGCGAGGCTGGGACAGGGTGCCCTTCAGTGAGAGGGGCCCCAGCTCTGCCCCCAGCTGCTCGTGGCTTGGGAGGGGGTGTGGGCTTGACAGGCAGGGCCTCCGCCCCCCTGCAGACAGAGCTAGGAGACCCTGGGCATGTTTCCTAACTGCTTGATCACTGTGGAGATGCTGGTGTGTGAAACTCGGGATGAAAGCGGACACTGGCGTCCCGTGTCTGGTGCAGAGGATGCTCTGTGAGTGGGAGTGTAGGTGGCCTCTGTCCCCGCCAGCCCTGGGAGCAGCCCTGGGCTCAGTCACACCTATGAAGCTGCTTAAACCAGTCACCCCCCACCCAGGCCCCAGCTGGCCCACCCTTTGCTGGGCCGGATCCCAACCACCTCTGGGGATCTGTTAAGCAAAGTCTCTGCTGCTGGAGTGGGCACCCATCTCCCCGGGGCACCACCAGCCCCTGATGCCTAAGTGTTTACTATAAAGGGCAGGGAACTGGTGTTAGCTGAGCACCTGCTAGGTGCCAGCTCCCATGGACATGACGGTTCCCCTTCCCAGCAGCACTCGGCCTGTGGGCGAGGAAACCACCTCAGAGAAATGGAGGTGTCGGTGGGAGAGGTGGGCTCAACTCCACCCCAGGCCCTGGGCCCTGATCGTCCCACCACAGCCCGAGGCTGGGTCCAGACTGGAATGGAACGGAAGCAGCCCCCGGGAAGGCTGGCACTGGCCCCCACCCCCACTGCAGGACTCCGGACCGTCACCATGGCCAGATGACAGCGTCATGGCTGGCTCACCCAGGCAGCTTAGGCTGGTGCCAGACACCAGGCGGGGGCTCCTGTTTATTCCCATTCCGTGTGCCCCACCACCCTGGCAGGTGGAGCTGGCTTCACGCCCAGTTCTCAGGTGACGGAGATAGGCACAAAGAGCTGGAACGAGTTCCCCAGGGCACCCGGGGAGTTGATGGCCAGTGCCCAGGGCTCTGCTCTGACGTGCTGTCCCAGGGAGGAGGGCTGGGTACTTCTTGTGGCTGCCATCTTCCCCGAGCATGCCCGGGGAGCCAAGCAGCAGAGATCGGGGGCCTCACGTGAGACCCAGGAGTCAGGACCATCTGTATCATTTGTCACAACCAATGCAAAAGGAAACTGGGTCCTTGTTTAAAGCTGGTAAGGAATCTCAAGGCGGAACCCCAAAGCGCTAAATCAAGTAGATCCTCCCAGGCTCCAGGTCTCCAGCAGGCTGCCTGCCGGAGAAGCCAGCCTCACTGGGAAGGAACCGACCTTGGCCACTGAGAAACTTGTGACCTTGGGCAGGCCTGACCCAGACTGCCACGGCCCCGTCTCCTCAGCTTCTGAACAGAGACTGGGACAGGGCCCTTCCTGGGTCTGATGTAAACACACACAGTGTGCATCCTGGCCTTGGGAATGGGCAGGAACAGGCACCACTCCTGCTGAGAGACCCGCGCACTCCGGCCCTGCGGCGGGCCTTGGCACTCTGTCGCTGCTGGGGTTTGGCGGCTGCTGACCTGCTCCATGTCCCCTCACAGACCCTCTACAACAAGACCGCAGAGGCCCTCGACCAGATGCTACAGAGTTTCATCATACAGAACCCCACGACCGACGAGCTGCACTTCCTGCTGTCGGTGAGGGCCGGCAGCCACACGGCCGGGTCGGGGAGGCCCAGGCGGGGCAGAGGACGGACGAAGGAAGATGTCCCAAAAGAGGCAGGGCCTGAACCTGGGGTGGGGAGTGGCTCTGGGACGTGGAGGCTTCAGACCTGGCCATCTTCGGGGATCGCCGTGTCTCGGGGCAGCTGGAGGGTGTTGACAGCAGGTGCGATGGTGGTACGTGGGCCTTGAATGCCACACGTCAAGGGAACGGATGAGGACATAGGCCTTGACCTTGGCTGGGACCTGCCCGCCCTCCCAGAGAACTCATTCTGCAGCCCTGTCTCCAGCTGCGAGGGGACTCACAACCCGACACCCCCACTCCCTCACTGCCCCCCAGGGCTCTCACCTTGATAGGAAGGAGACCAGTCAACAGGCAGGGACAGTCCGGGGGCAGGGGAGGAACCAGAGAGGGGACTCTGGCTCTGTGGGAGGGTCGGAGGTCAGGCCCAGTGGAGGCGCCTGAGTGAGAACCAAGGAGGTCCCTGCGTAGAGAAAGGAAGGGAAGCGCCGAGCAGGCCGAGGGTGTGGCAGGAGCAGGTGAGACACGCGGTGAGCACAGGGACCAGAATGGAGAGAGCTCCGCATGGCTGGAGCACGGGGAGGGTGCTAAGTTCGGGAGGGGGGCAGGTGGGGTAGGGTCAGGTTAGGTCAGCAGGGCCAGACCTGATCCGGCCTGGGAGCCTCGTGGGGGCGAGGGGAGCCGCTGAAGCAGGTGCACAGAGGGAAGTCGAGGTGTGAGCCTGGCCGGGGGTGGGGCGGGGGAGAGCTCTGCATTTGAACTGCCGCGTTCCCACCGGGAATGTTGGTGACCACCCACAGCGACGCGGTGCTGGGAGCGCCTGTGTCTGCCACCCGCGGAAGGCACAGATGCGGTCATAGCACACCGCTGGGTTCCAGAATCTCCAAACACCGTTTTAGAATCACTAATTGTAATCATCTATAGCTTTAACAAAGAGGCTCAAATTGGGCCTAAAACTGTTCAGAGTAACGGCTGGAGGATGCGTTTGTATTCCCCTGTCATTCTGCACGTTCAGGTTGTGCAGAGAAAAGCACTGTTTTGAAAAGGGGTGCGTGTCGCCAAACGGGATGAAACCAGGAGCCTCGAAGGGCTCTGAGCAGGGAATGCCTCCTCCTCTCCAGCGGGGCTGCAGGGAGCACCTGATCGGCTGGGCCAGGGCACAAGGAGAGCAGAGAGCTGGACGGGGGCGTGGTGGACGCCGAGGGGGCGGAGCCTTGCCCGGGGTGGGTGGGGCCTGAGCCGAAGGGGGTCGGGAGCCTTGGCGGGGGGCGGGGAATGCGGGGCGGGGCGGGGCCTGGCTCTGGGCGGGGCGGAGCCTTAATTGCCAGCGGCGGAGGCCAAAGGTGCTGGGCCTGAGCCAACTCCCCCGCCCCCCCGCCCCAGCGCTGGGCTGAGGTCGGGCTGGCCCCGTGGAGCTGGCCGATGCAGGGGTCCGCGGCTGCAGCACCCCCTCCCCTCCCCTGCCCACCCGCAGCACCTGTACCTCTGGCTGGCGTCGGAGAAGGCACACGAGCGGCAGCGGGCTATGCACAGCTGCGTGGCCCTTCTCAGATTCCTGAGCCAAAACCCCTACCTGGATGTGAGTATCCAGCCTTCCGGCCCCCCTTCCCACACCCGCTCTGCTGCCCCAGCCAAGCCGTCCTCCTCCCAGAGGCTGACAGGCTCGTGGAGCTCAAGGCCCCCGGACTTCTGCCGCCAGGACGGGTGGATCCCGGAATGCCCTACGACATGACCACGTAACCCCCTTTTTACACAGGAGGGCACAAGCTGGGGCAGGAATTGGGGCTCCCTACCCAGTCCGCCCCTCTGGGCTCTGAACCCTGATGCCGGGACCCCTGACCCAGGAGGCCGGGCTCCTGGCAACACCCCGTGAAGCCTCCGGCAGCATCTTCCACACCCTGAGCCTCCATTTCTCGCCCATGAAAAGGGAGGAAATGAGCCCTCCTCCGAGGGGTACCCTGGGAGTCAGGGGAGGTGCTCCCCTGCCCCAGCCCCGGGTCAGGGCTGCTGCATTAAAATAGGATTCCTCTTGATTTCTGAGTTTGGGGAAACCCCTTATGTGTTGCCCGGCGTGCCCTGGGCTGCTGACTGTAGTGGCTGGGCCGGGTGGGCAGAGCCCGGGCTAGGGGTCCTGAGAGCCGAGCCCCAGCCCGGCCACACAGTCGGAGGATTTCTGATGCCAGCCTTGCTGGGGTGAGTGTGCAGCAGGACGGAGACTCACGGGAGGGTCTGAAGTCACTGGTTCCCATGTTCTCACCACAGCCAAAAGAGGACTTCAAGCGGATTGGGCAGCTGGTGTGCATGCTGGGGATTTTGTGCCAGGACCCGGACAGGGCCACCCAGCACTCCAGCCTGGAAGGAGTGGGCCACCTCTACCAGCTCCTGAGGTGCCAGAGAGGTGAGCCTCTGAGGACCACCACAGTGTGACCCGCTGCCACCCCAACCACGGCCTCAGCTGGGACCACGCCCACACTCCTAAACGCACCCTACCCCGGATCTGCCCCGAAACCCACCTCTAATCCCAGCCGTAGTCCTGTGATGTCCCCCATCCCAGGCTCACGCAGACTTCCATCCCCAGATGAGCACAAGCCTGACCCTGACTACCAGTGACCCTGTCCTGACCCCTCCCGTCCCCTCCTAGACCCCAAGCCTACCTTTGCCCAGCCCTCACCCTGTCCCACGCTCACCCCTGGCCAGCGACGGAAACTTGGAAAGTGGAGGTGCAGACCCCGGAGCAGCTTTCTCAGGCCCACGGGGATGAGGCTCCCGTCTGGAGCTGCGGAGACCAGAAGACAGCTCCGCCGGCCTCTCAGGAGCCTGTGTTCCCGAAGGACGGCGTCCTCCAGCTCAGCAGCTCCCAAGTCATCAAGGTCAAAGCCCTTAGAAGGGTGGCAGGTCTGGGTGGGGAGGTACGGCCACGCTCTGCTCTGACCCCCAACGCCGTCCCCTCTGACAGGGCTTCCAGCTGTTGGTGTGGCCTGGCTAGACCCAGGGGGTCAGAGCCTGGGCCGGGTGTGAGTATTACAACCAACGCTGGGATCTCCCCTGTAACGTTGGTGATTCACTTAGAGCGCTTGGACGAGTCCCTGGCCCTTGGCCCGGGACTGGGGAGTTGGGAGAGGGAGAATGGGAGGGTCAGAGACAGACCCTGAGGTCAGCGGCCTGGGCTTGAGTCCCAGCTCTGTCCCCCCGGCTCTGTGACCTAGACAAGCCCCTTCTCCTCTCTGAGCCTCTGTCTTCTTCTGTAAAATGGGTGGAATGGTGCTGTGAACTCCCGGCCAGGACGAGCACCCAGTAAAACGGTGCTTTCAGGAGGTTCCCATGGCAGGTGTCCTCTGAGACACCATACGACTCCTGCCCTGAGTCTGCTTTTTGCAGGAGGAGCACTCTCTGGAAATATCCCCACGTGCCTCATTTCCCAGGGTCCTCTCTTACTCTGAAAGCCAGGCCCTCCTCCTGTAGAGGTGAAACATGGCTTCCCTTGCCCTGTCATCTGGTCTACCTCAGCCAGCTCTTCCTTGGTCAGCCGCCAGGGCGAACCCAGGAGTTCCCCGATGTCCCTTCCATCACCCCAGTGAGATCCTGGAACTTTGTGACACTCCGTGCCCGATGTGACTTGTGTTCTCCTCTGAACGTGAGCGAGGCTGGGACCCAGCATGTGGGCTGGTGTTGACCGGACGAGCCGTGTTTCGTGGAGCCTCGTGTTCTGAATGGTCAGTTCATGATGGCTCTGACACAGTGACTTTGTGGCGCAGTGTTGGTGTTGAGCCCGTGTCTAGTGAAGACCCCTGTATGTGGCACACTGGTCAGTCTCCCCCTGTTAGACCTTGAGCCCTCCAGGCCAGAAGCAGGATCGTGCCAGGGCCCAGTGCTGGGCCTGGTGGTAGAGACAGTCTTTAATAAACACCCACTAAGTTAAAACAGATCGAACCAGATGAGGAAGCAGTCGGAGCCCCAGCAAGGTCTGAATCCAGTCCTGGCTGACTCCAGTGTTCTCTGCAACTGCAGTGAGCCATAGGGTTGCAGTCGATTAGAGGTTGAGTATGGAAAATCCAAAGCCCTGGGGCCAATACATCAAGTATTGATGTATCAATATTGTATACACACACCAAGTAAGCCTAGCTTGACTTCCGTTTACACCGAAGAACATGGGCTGGGGGCAGAGGTGGGGCAGGGCAGGAGGGTTCCCTGGGTACCAGCTCAGAGGGAGCCGGGGGTAAAGAGGCCCCAGGGCTTCAGATTTTCTGTACTAAACACTCAGGCTCTCAGACCGGCTGAATAGGCCATCTGTGTCCTGCCCTGTCCCACCACACAGGGAGTGGACGTTCAGCTCTGGCTCTCTCTCCTTGGACAAGACACAGGGACGGACAGGAGCACAGAGAGGAGAGAGGATGGGAGGGTCTGCTGATCAAGGGTTAGTGGATCTGGGAAGGTTTGGAATGGAGAACTGACCTGGAATCTGTCCCCAACTCTGGATCTCAGGTACACTACATCTTCATCACCATCATTACCACCATTACCACCACCACCGCCGCCATCCCCATCACCACCATGGTTCACCATCACCACCATCACATCACCACCACCGCTACCACCACGACCGCCATCA
>NC_081559.1:195279733-195301866 GCF_022355385.1 Mustela nigripes | reverse complement strand
CCATCACCACCATGGTTCACCACCACCATCACCACCACTGCTACCACCACGACCGCCATCACCCATCACCACCATGGTTCACCACCACCATCACCACCACTGCTACCACCACGACCACCATCACCCATCACACCATCACCAACACCATTGCCATCTCCATCATCACCACGACCGCCATCTCCATCCCCACCATCGTCACCCGCCATCACCATCACCCCCATCTCTACCATTACTGCCACCGCCACTCCACATTTATTCATGTCCTGGGATAAAGTAAGACATCTCCCAGGTACTGACCACTCTTGAGATTGCAGTATTCTGGGATTCGGAGACTCTTATCACCATTCCAAGTGGCATCTCTTCACATTCTCAGTGCTAAAACTTTAACCAAAATTCAACATTTTAGAAACCAATTTTAAATGTAATCTTCTAACAAGTGTTCCAACCAGATTTATAATAGTTTAATATTTTTTAAAGTTGTTATGACTACAAATATTCCATGAAAATCACTTTGAACATTCTAACCAACAACTAACCCTAATAGTCTCACACTTACCAAAATTTCAGAATAATTATCCTAATAAATATTCAAGCATTATTTAATACTAATTTTTCTATCTAATGTAAGTATAAACATTTGAAACAGAGTTTCAAATAGTTCAACAAATATCCTAACATGCAAAGAAACAGGTTACCACCCTTAACAGCCCTGCAGACTTTCTACATTTCTATCGGGCTCCCGGTCACCAGCCTCCTGTCATCCTCTGATTATCAGATGTTCTGAGTCAGAGCCTTCCGATAGAACTTTCTAGGAGGATGGAAGTGTCTGTCTGTACTTCCCAGGTAGCCATTGGCCGCATGTGTCTATTGGGCACTTGTAATGTGGCCAGTGCTATGGAGGAACTGAGAGAGTGAATTTTACTTAATCACATTTACATTTAAGAAGCTACGTGTGGCTGGTGGCTACCATAGTGGGCAACAATGCTCTAAGTCTTTCCAGAAGGTTCTACCGGGCAGCCCCAGGCTGGCCCAGCCCTCACTCTCAAAGACTGTGGTCAGTGGCTATGGAGCAGGGCTCCCACCCACCAGTTGCATTTCCCCAAGTCCCTCTTCATTCCCCTGAGTGGCTCACGGTCTGGACTCAGAGCTGCTCCTGGGAGAACATGAGCAGAGAGCAGTCGGGCTCTTGGGGAGGTGCTACCGCGGGACAGGAGCCCGGGGTCTGGACCCGGCCTCTGCTGTGGTGAGGGTGCCCATGGATCTGGGTCTGGGGATTGTTGTTCCGGGTGACCATGAAGACGCTTCCCAACTCTGAAGCTCAATGGCTCCTGATTACAATGCTGTACGGAGGACTAGGGCCTGGCATGGGGAGCACCCAGCTGGGCGGAGGCCAGCAGGTGAGGAAGCCCAGGAGGTGAGGACAGGGCGGAGGAGGGGAGGAGGCTGGCCAGGCCGCGCAGGCCCCAGGACAAGCACTGGGGTCTGAGTGAGGAAGGGAGCTGTGCCTCGGCGCCACGACGGGCATCACGCTCCCCCTTCCCAAGCCTCAGAGACATGTGCAGGCAGCCAGCCTGCAAAATGGGTATATGTGTGGGGGTTTCGGAGGAGAGGGGCTCAGACGTCTGGACGTGCTCAGAGACCTGGGCAGCCTGAAGCCAAGGAGAAGGGGAAAAGAGATGGCAGGAGGCGGACAGCTGGGCTCAGGCGACCCACGGTGACAGCTGGCCTCTCCGCCGCTGTTGTAGGAGGTCATGAAGCATCTCACGGTGGCAGAGCTGACCGACCTCCTCTGGACAGCCATCGAAGGCCTGGGCTCCACCAGCCCCTTCCGCGTCCAGGCAGCCGCCGACATGCTGCTCACCACCATCAAGGAGCACGGGGCCAACCTGGAGACCGTGAGAGGCTGGGGCACCCACTGAGGGGGGGCAGGACAGGTCTGGGGACAGAGGGACAGACACCCAGCCATCGGCACCCTGGGACTCGGGCCTGGTGCAGGAGACACAGACCCCCCTCCCTGACAGGTCCCGCGAATGAACGGGTGGGTGGATGGATGGCCCAAGCAGGTGTGCTGGGGCCCCGAGGGGTGTTTGCAGGGTCCTGGGGCCCGTGTGCACGGACGGAGCTGCAGTGCCAGGCTCCGGGGAGCACATGGGGGAGGAGGAGGCACACACCCTCCCGGAAGTTGTCAGTCTGACGGAAGGACAGACACAGGGAAGGACTGGACAGCCCAGGAAGTGCAAAGGCCACGAAGTGCCCCCGGTAGGGTGGGGTGCCCCCCAGAAACAGGATGACAGATCCAAGTCCTGCAGATAAGGACGCCCCAAGTCGGGGACACTGGACCCAGGCAGCAGGAGAGACCAGCAGTGGCTTGGGGAGATGGGGGGCAGCTCCCAGGACAGCTGTGCCCAAGTGCTGTTCTCGGGAGGTGTCGAGGTGGGTGTGTCTGAGCCTCCCAGGCCCTGGGCAGTGTTCGGACGGAGCCGGGGGGCCTCACATGCCCTGCGAAAGGCAGTGAGGCCTCTCCCCGCTCAGCCTGGGACTCCAGGGTGGGAAAGTGCCTCCCTCAGACTTCTGGGGCGGGGCCTGGCCTCCCCGCTCAGAGCAGCCCTCTCCCCCGTGTTCCGCCTCCCTGCGAAGGTTGCCAACCTGGGCCGCGCCATCCACTTGCAGCTGTGCTCCGTCCGCATCCCCCAGGCCAAGGAAGACGTCCTGCACGCCGTCACCCTGCTAGCCCGGAGCCACACGCCGGAGCTGGTGGCCACCTTCCTGGACTTCTCCGTTCCCCTGGACAGGTGCCCAGCCCCACCCTCCCCACGGCCCCCACGGCCCGCCCTCCGCCTCCCCCAGGCAGGGGCCGGGGCTTCCACCTCTGCCCTCCTGGCTGGCCCCCTCCCGGCCCACGGGGACGCCCCCCCCCGGCAGATCTGGGCGCAGGGAAGGAGCCCCGTTCACGGACTGCGGGTCTCCCGAGGCAGGCCCTGGGGAGGAGCTGCTCCCCGTTCTTCCCCCGGCCCAGCCTCATTCCCGCCACCTCACCGTGAGAGTGCCTGGGACCCCAGGTGCCCCGGGCGAGACCCCAGCCCACACCAAAGTGTCGCCCTCTTTCCTGTTCCTCCAAGGACCTCTCCTCCCTCCCCCACCTCCAGTGTCCACACAGCCCTTTCGGGTGGGGCCAGCTTTCTCAGGAAGAATCCCAGCTCTGAGCCCCAGGGGCTCAGTCTCTACCCCCAGCTACACACCCGCCAGGCACCCGCATCCCGTCATGCCTGGGTCCTTGCAGGGTCACTCCTGATGGCGGACACGGTCTTGCTCACTCCCGGCGTCTGAACCCTGGGGCTTTCTCTCAGCGTCTCGATGCCCGGAGCCGTCTCACCCAGCGGTCCTGTCCTCCCACCCACGGCCGCCGCCCCCACGGTCAGCCTCTGGCTCGGGGCGTCTCTCTCCGCCACCCCCAGCACCCCCTTACAGGCCACCTCCTCTGGCACCCCTGGGAGCCTCTGCCCCTCGCGGCCTCCGGTCACTATCCGCCCCTGTCTCACGGCCCTCCCCCACCGTCACCCCCTCCTCACCAGCATTAATTACTCCCCGGACATACCCGAGTCCCGAGTCCCCTCTGTCACACTCAGCCTGCAAACCCCCCCTTAGTGAAAGCTCCCCATTTTGAATTCCCAGCCCCACACGCCCCTGCCTCCACACGGCCCCTTCCTCCCGCCACCAACCTCCCTCCCATTCTACTGAAAAATCGGAAGCCCCCGGAAGAGAACTCCCGTGAGCTCCCAGCCCCCAAGACTCGTTTCCAGAAAGGTTTCTGATTCCCATGTGGAAGGGCCCTTTTGCTTCTGTAATATCTAGTTGTTTTGGGGTTTTTTTGTTTGGGCGTTGCTTGGATGGTTTTTGCACTGGGATCAGAGAAGACCCCTGTCATGTTTCTGCCTTCTGGGATTTGCCGACCTTTGGAACAGCTGTCATGGAGGTTCTACCGGCACGTGAGAACAGGCTGTATCCTCTCCGTCGTGTGGAGGGTTCCCAGTGTGTGTCCACAGACGCGCCTGAGGGACCGTGATGTTCCCTGACTTCGCGATGTCCACTCTGTTCCGTCTTGTACTGCGGACGGCACACCGAAGCCATTACCGACGCATTCTGTCCACAAACCCTTGCACGTCCTGCGGGTTTTACGTCCTGCGTGGCCGTCACGTTCTTTATGCAAACGTACCCCTTCCTTGGAATTGCGGCTTCCGGCATAGAAAAGTGCCCCGCCTTGTCGCGTGTAATGCTCCCCGGGCCCGAATGCCACCTTGTCTGCTACCAGGACAGCGGACGCCTGTCTGCTTCCCCGTTTCCCCTCTTGCCCAGCGTGTGTGTCCTCTCGCTCCCAGCACGGAGCCCGGCTTTGATGTGTGCTCGGAACCGCGAGTCCCTTCCTTCTACTGAGCGAGTCCAACCCTTCCTTCCCACTTAGCCATGCCATGGGCGTGCGGCCATGGGCGTGCGGCGTCTGCACTCTGCCCGACATCCCACAGCTGCGTGCGTGCTGCCGCGGCTCTACTGCGCTCCTCTTCTACGGGGCGTGTATTCTCGGATCCTTAATGTTTTTAATTAAAGAAGACGTGTTTCTGCAATAGTCCCTATGATCATGCTCCCGACCCATTTTAATGCCCTCGGCCCCTTGTTCTGTCATCTAAGCTCTCGCCGTGTATCCTCTGCGGGAGGCTTCTAGCCCTCTCCGCGCCGGACCGGACCCGCCTCCGACAGACGGCTCTCGAGGGCTCCCGTGTGCTTGAAGGACAACTCGGCTGGGCATAAAAGGCTCGGTTCACACTTGCTTTTATTGAGTATTTTCAAGTGCTGCTCCGCGGTTGCCTTGCTTTGTTACTGGAATGTCTACCAATTGTGGTTTCTTTTTCCTTTATCAAGACGTCTGCCTTCGCAAGAGGTCTTGCTTCTGGGACACCTTGCAGGGTGTCCGCCCACCTCTGGAACGGAACAGTTTTATTAAGAGGGGCCTCAGGGTTGACCATTCTGTGTTCATTCTCCCAGGGACCTCGTGGGTCCTTTGACTGTGTAGACCAGGCCTTTGGCTGTCGTTTCTGGAACGTTCTCTGGGTGAGGGCCTGAAACACGCGCTCCGTTCCCCTGACCAGCTCGCCCTTCTGAGCTGCCAGGCCACCCCGTCCTCCCTCTCCCGCGCCTCTGCTCCGATCCCTCTCACGTCTTTCCTGCCGGCTTCCTGCTTTCCCTCGACGCCCCTCAGCTGACTTCTTATGGTCCCTCTTGGGCATCTTGCGTTTTTTCCACTTCGGAGGTAATTTCGTCCTCTCTTCCACCTTTTCCCAGAACTCGGCCAATCCTCTGTTCCTTTCTTTAGTGAGGTGTGGCGGCGGTGGTGGTGGTTTTCTTTTCGGAGGTTATAACTCCAGGTGGCTGTTCCCGTGTCTGGGTGCTTGCTGGGGTCTCCGGGGTGCTGTCTGCACGGAGGCTGCTCCCTTGTTGGTTGGGCGCCGGTTATTTTTTTCTATTTTTGATTTTTTCATTTCATTTCGTTTCATTTTGTTTTGTTTTGCTTTGCAATAACTCGGTGGATCTGTTACTCCGTTCCTGTTCCCATCACACGCCGGTGGAGGCTTCTGCAGGATTCCAAGCTCAACGGCGCCCTCTTCTGTTCGTCCAGCACAGTCTGGAGGATTTAGTGGACTCTCCGGGTGGCAGGTGAAAAGGTCATGCGTCCTCCAGTTGGGGGGTGGATTTTTGGAGGTTTTTGGTTCTTTTCTCTCTTGTAGGGTCTTCCGTTTTCCTCCTCCACATAGTCCCTGTCACCGCCCGCTCTCCAAAGGCACCTGGTTCTTTTCCCCTATTTTTCTCCCCAGAGCCGTGCATCTTGGAGGCTGCCTTTCCCCCGGCACCAGCTCCGTCAGCCCCTTTCCCGTGGTCAGTGCCCTTTTCTTCTCTCGTTTCCCTCTGGTCGGCCTGGGATGGACTTTGCCTTCCTGGAGGTGAGTGGGTTCAATTCTGAGCCCTGCCTCTGGCTTCCCTCCCCCGAGTCCCGCAGTCTCCTCCCCCTCCTGGACCCCAGAGCCCCCGGCGGCGGCAGCGGCGATGGGCACTTCTCTTGTTTGCCTACAGTGATGTTGAACTTCGGGTGTCCTCTGAGGTCACAGTCTCTGTGCGATTTTACTTGTCCCTCCCTCTTGCTCCGTGTGGTTCCTCAAGGTTACTTGAAGGGCAAGGAGCCTGGAGACCGCCTTGTCCTCAGCTGCCCCGGGGTCTGCGGTTCACCTGGGCCTGCACTGCAGTTTATACCTTCCTTCCCCGTCCCGAGGAGCACGTTTGTCGGATGGGAATGCACTTGACGCTGAGGGTCCTTAACCTGGGCTCATGTGCGCTTCTTGCCAGCCCGGGGACCACGTCAGAATCAAGTCTGTGCCGGGGGGTTTCTTTGAGCCGCGCTATGGTGTGAATTCAGACCCAGATCGGATTTCGTGATTCGGACCCCGGGAGCAGCCCCTCCCTGTACCCAGCGCTCCGTCGGAGGCGGGCGGGCCTCCTGGCTGTTTCCTTCCGCAGACGGCCGGGTCGGTGGTTATCATCCTCACACGGAACCAGCGGCTCTTGGGGCCTCACCTCTGTGATGGGGGTCGACGTCCACCTGGAATAATTTTTCCTTCTCAGAAGCGCCTGAAGCTTCTTAGAAAACATCGGAAGCATTCTTAGAAACAACGTGGCGAGCCCTAACGCTGTGAACAGAGCGGGGTGGTAGGTGCCTCGCCAGTCTTCTTGTGTCGTGTGGATCTTCCCCTCAACAGTGTGTGTTTACAATTCATTCCGATATGTTACCTGGGGCAGCAGTTCATTCATTTTTGTGGCCGTTTAGAGCCTCATGAAAGCCGATCGCCCTTTCTGCCACACACACGGGTTGTCGCCAGTTTGGGTCTGTAACTAACGCACCTTCACATGCTCCCAGGTGCCCCCATGCGCATCCGGGGGCGTGTTCCGTCCCCACCGGGGGCGCGTTCAGGACGCAAACGCCCTGGAGTTCTGCATGGACCCAACGTTAACGGACCCATCAGATCGTTCTCCAAAGGGCTCGCGTCGCCTCACGCTCCTGCCAGGATGTTTTTGAGAGACCTCGGTCCACATTGCATCCATGCGTAGTCCCGACTTTCTAACCACTCGTTAAAATGTCACCCGCCTGACGCACAAATCGATCGTGAGGTTTCCAACGAAATCACGGTGCTGAGCGGTTGGTTGGCCGTTGGAGTACCGTCTTTGGTGATCTGTGCGTCGAGGACCCAACACATCCTTCTACCGGGACGTCCCTCCTCCTCTTACCCACTCCCAGGAACTTCTGGGCACAAGCCTCTCCCGACTGCGTGGAAAGCCTCTCCTGGAAGGCACTCTGCAGCTTGTCTTTTCACTCCCTGAATCTGCCTCTCGATGAAACGGAGCGCAGGTCCGGTCCTTCCCGCGCAGGATCCTACAGAAGTTCTGCTGACTGATTGCCTTCCGAACTCGGGTCCCAGCCGCCCGGTAAGTGAGACAGGTGCGCACGTGAGGCTGGGCTCCTGTTCTGTGTAGTGGCCGGCATCCTTCAGTGACAAGCCCGGCCTGTGCCCGAAGCTCGGGAGGCTCCGTGCCTGCCAGCGAAGCGCCCGTGGGTGGGGGTCTGCATCTCGGCTCAGCCCCGCTCCACTCGCCTGTCCCCCTGCTGACACCCAAGGTCCTAATTCTTGTAGCATCACTCGGGCTCTCAGCACCTGATACAGAACGGCCCCCTGCTCCTTCCTCGACACCTGCCCAGTGGCTCTCGGTCCTGCGCATCTCGCATTTCTACGTGGACTTACACTTGGCTTGCCAAGTTGTCTTTCTTTTTCTCCCGTGTTTCTCATTTACCCTTTGGGGGTGACTTTGCTGGGTCAGCCCCCAGCTGCCCACCACCGGCGTAGGTACGACCCACGGCGTGTCACGCTGGCTCCTTTCAGTAATGGAATCCGCGCCGGCGAGACGGCCTCTTGCACGAGCGCTGGGATCTCGGTCGTGCCCTCCAGCTGGGGACAGGGCTGAGCGCCGCCGGTCCCAGACCCCGCGCCCCCTCCACCCCGCTCACCCCCCTCCATTTCTTTTTCATTTTACTGTCCCTAAACACATTCCTAAAAGTGCGTTCTCGAAGTTTTCGCCATTGTGCTGCGGGGGCCGGTGTCCCCGGTCGTCCTCGGAAAGGCGCTTCCTCCCGGTGCTAACCCAGACCTTGAGGGGCAGGCTGTCCGTCAGGACATAAACCCAGCAGCACCCACTTTTCTTTCCTTAGTAAGATGTCAAGTGTCTCTTCCCAGCCCTTCTATTTTGAATTAATAGGCTTTCTTTTTCGGAGCAGTTGTGGTTCATAGAAGAATCAGCAGAACGCCGCGTCCCGCCGCTGCCCCCCTGCTAGCATCCGCTGCTGTCCCCCCAATGGCACCCGGCGCAGGCCGCTGGGTTGGCTCCCGCTGGGGGACCATTCTGAGGCGTCGTCATCAACGAGAGCCCGCGGCGAGGTGGGGCTCGGCCTGGCGCCGACCGTCCATCCCGCGGGCTCAGACGGGGCGCAGTCCGTGCACCGCTCACCTGTCCTCCAGAGCAGCGCCACTGCCCGAAATCCCTCCCGCCCTCCCGACCACTCACAGCCGCCGATCGTCTACCTGCCTCCACGCTTTCGCCTCTTCCAGAATGTCGCAGACGTGGAGCCGTACAGTACGGGGCCTTTCCCTCCGGCTTCTAGTCCTCGGCGATACGCGTTTCGGGTTCCTCCGTGTCCTACCCGGGCTGCCCTCCCAGCTCCCGGCTGCCCCGGGTCCGCCTCCTGCCGGTTCCTCCTGCCTCCGGTCTCTCAGGACAGGGCTCGGGCCCCAGAGCTCCCCTCACTTACACTCATCTCCCCGTGGCCGCCTCCATTCCCGCGGCTCTAAGTATCCCCTATACAGACGCCTGCCCCCCCCCCCCCCCGCCCCCCCCCCCCCCCCCGCCCCCCCCCCTCCCCGCGCCTCTAGGCCCCCCCTAAACAGCCCCCCCCCCCCCCCCCCGAGTGTTCTCCCCCGCCAGACGGCAGCACGTGAATGTCGGGCAGGCGTTCCGCACCGGACACACCTGGGCCACGCCGCTGGCTGTCCCCGTAACACTGTCCTCTTGGGGGCTTCCCCACGCCGATGCCATCCGCCCGGCTTCTCAAACCAGAGCTCTCGGGCCACCTGGACTGTCCCCTCCACACCCAGACCTACGCGCAGGGAGCCCTACGGCTCCAGCGGCCCCGCCCCACAGCCCGTCAGGCCATCACAGGCTCACACGGAGTCCCAGCAGCCAGAGGGAGGCTTCAGAGATAAGTCGGGCCTCGTCTCTCTGCTGCTACAGACGGTCCCGTGGCCCCGCACTCTCTCCACTGCATCCCCGGCCCCTCCTGCCGGCCCCGAGCACACCAGCATCGGCTCTGGGTCGGGGCCGGAAGGCTCTCCCCACCCCAGAGTGGCGCGGCTCCCTGCTTACCGCCTCAGGTCTTTGCTCATGTCCCTTCTGGGTAAAGGCTTCCCAGCCGTCCCACAAAAAACCTGATCGCAGCCCAGATGCACCCTCCTGCCGCCCCCCCCAACGCCCCCCTTCACTGATCCCCCCCTCCCCTCCCCCGCTTTACACACTTAGTCCCACACCCTTGTTTGCTGGCTGAGTCGAGCCATAGGGGTCACTCCCACACAGACAAGGACTTGGCCGGTCCTGTCACTGCTCTGTTCCCAAGCGGGCTGCCCACGCGGGACAGGGCTCAGCACCCACATGCCAGCAGAGCAAAGGAGAAGCCGGGGCCCCTGGTCGCCCTCGCTGCTGGAGAAGCATGTTCCCTAGGCTTCTCAACGCAGGCTTCGCCCCCGGAGACCTGCCCACTGTCTCACAGCCAGGGCGGCACAGCAGGGACTCGGGCCCGGGTCCTTCCGACAGCAGAGGCCCCACTCTACAGTTGCAGAGCAGCTGTGCACCCCCGGCCCAGGGTCTGTCCTAAACCTGGGGTGGGGCTTCTCCAGGCCCCAGCTGTGGCTTCCCAGTCCCCACCCCCCGCTTCTCCAGCCCCTTCCACCCAGCACTCGGCCCCAAAGACCACCACCTAGCACAGAAAACAGAGGGCCATCAGGAGCCCCAAAGCCCCTGCCTCCCCGGGACTCACAGGCCATGTCCACGCACCAAGTAGAAAGGCCACAGGACTGGGCAGGCCTGGCCTCCAGCCCCAGCTCCCCGGTCACAAGGCAGGGTCCGATCAGTCCTCAGTTTCCCCATCTGCAAAATGAGCACAAGGACACTGTAAAGCTCTGTGCACATGGTGATGGCCCCACTTGGCCTGGGGTGGACCCAGGAGCTGGACTCCAGCAAAGCCAGGCTAGGAGGAGGCAGCCGGGCAGGCCTCCAGGTACACGAGCTGAAGGCTGAGCAGGGCAGGCCTGGTGGGGAGGCTCTCAGCGCGGGCAGCAATGGCAGACGTGGAGGCCCAGAGGCAGGAGAGGACAGAGGGCAGTGGCCAGCTGCGGGGGTGCTGTCCACGCCTAGCAGCCACCGAGGGTGACCAGGAGTCTAGAGCTGAGGTACAGGGAGCCTGGAGGACAGACCCCAGAAGCGGGGGGACCCAGGTGCCTGGACCAGGGCAACTGGCCTGCCATCTCCCACCTGTCCCATGGGCCACACACACATCTGTCCCTGCTGCCCATTCTCTCCTCCAGTGCCCCCCCCAGGGGCCCCCCACGCCCAGGGGAATCCAGCCCAGCCTCCTGCCTTGGCTCCTGAGGCCCTGGAGGTCTGCTGGGGCAGCTGAGCGCGAGCAGGGCCGTCCTCATGACCCCCTTTGCCTGCAGCCACGCCTTCCGCTTGTGGAGGGCCCTGGGGGCCGAGCAGCCCGTGAGCCGCCTGGTCCTGGCCATGCTACTGGACTGGCTGCGGGAGCGGCCACTGCCCGCCGGGGCCAGAAACGGCAGCCCCCAGCCCAAGGACCAGCCCTGGCTGCGCTCGCTGGCTGTGAGTGTGCGACCTCGCTTTCCCCCGGGCTGACACACCCCCAGCCCAAAAGCCCCCGAGCAGCAGCCAGAGCCCCCCAGAGCCCCTCCCCGCCCCCCAGACACGCTGCCGCCCGAGCACAGGTGTGTGATGGCCGAACGTGGAAGCAGAGGGCACCCCCACCCGTCTCCAAGCCTGGCCCTCGGCCTTCCCCTGAGCACCCCCAGCCCCACACTGACGCAGGCCCCTCCTGCCCGAAACCACACAGCAGCATGGGCTCAGCAGGGCGGCCGCCTCCGTGTCCCACCACACCCCCAGCCCGGGCCTGCGCTTGTCATGACCGCCCAGTGCTGCCCCCACCCCAAGAACATTCTGGCCTGTGTGCTCTGATGGGCGCAGGAAGCCTTGGGGCTGCTGCCCGGTAGCTCTGCCTTCGGGGGCCATCTGTCCCCCGCTGTCCCTTGTCACAGACCTCTGTGCTGCTGTCCCACAGGGAGCACACCACTCGGCCTTGCCACCAGGGTTCCGGAGCATGGCCTGGACACGGACGGACGGCAGACAGAGCGGGCGGGTGGGGGTGGCTGGCGACCCAGGGCATGCTGGGAGGGAGGGCCCAGGATGATCTGTGGGTCCGGAAGGGAGCCGAGAGGGCCAAGGTCCCCGGAGGGACATCTCAGAGATACAGCCCTGGTCCTGGAGGCTGGGACAGGACGGGGAGGCCGGCCAGACACTCTCCTGCCCCGACAGGCCATGAGCACCCTGCACGAGCTGCAGTTCACCCGGGAGTTCCAGAAGGCGGTGCGAGAGGCCCACCCCGAGCTGCTGCTGGCCCTCCTCACCCAGCTGCACTACGTCTTGGAGCTGAACCTGCCAGAGGGGCCCCGGCCCGGCCAGGAGGCCCCGGAGACAGCCCCACCCAGCCCGCAGAGGTAAGGACAGACGCAGGCTCCCGTGGCAGGCACAGGGGCCGAGACAGGTACAAGCCTCCTGGGGCCGACAGCGCCGCAGCACCCGGTGGCCGACAGCTGCATGCACCTGCGGTCTCGGCTCTGAGGCCTCAAGTCCAAGCACGCGGTGCGGCGGGGCCACGCTCCCTCTGAAGCCTTAGGGGAGGACACGCCTGGCCGCCGCCTCTGCTGGTGTTCCGACTTGCAGACGGTGCCTCCCCCTCTGCCCCCTCCCCACCTGCCGTTCTCCCCTGCGTGTTTCGGTCCCGGTTTCCCTTTCACGTAAGGACACGGGTCACTGGCTTAGGGCCACCCTCTTGGTCGCATCCTAACTCGACTCCAGCTGCAAAGATCCTGTTTCCAAATAAGGTCACATTCACAGGTACAGACGGGGTTTAGGACGTGGACAGAGCTTTTGAGGGACACACGATTCAACCCCTGAACGCCCTCGTGGCCAGCGCAGCCATCAGCACAGAGGGACCCAGGGCAGGTGTAGGGCCTGTTTCCACACTCCCGGAGGGGCGCCTGGCGGCAGAAACACCTGCCGGCCTGTGCGGACTTCACGGGACAGCACTTGCCGTTCTCCCGGAACGTGGTCCTGGCAGGAATTCTGCGAGACGATGCTGCCTCCCCGTTGCGCACGTAAGGAGACCAAGGCTCAGAGAAGGTCAGAGCCTTTCCCCGAGACACACAGCAAGCCCATGAGCTGTGGAGCTAGAGTGTGTGGAACGGCAGGGCGGCCCTGGGGCCACTGCGGAGTCCCACCTGGGTCCCCTTGTGCATGGCTCTGACCCTGGTGCCTTTTTGCTCTGATGGGACCCCTGCGGCCTCTGCCCCTCCCCTGCCCGTGCAGCGCGGACGAGACCCCGGAGGAGGCTGCACTCGGCCACCGTTCCGGCCGGCCGCCTTGTCCCCACTCCGCGCCAGGTAACATTGTTAGAAATCCAACAAGCTAGACTTTAAAACCACGGGGCCGACTCCTTCCATGTGTTTGTATTATGCTGTGCTTCACGAAATTTGTCAGTTATAACAGCTCTCCCCAAGGCGCGTCCCGGGGGAAAAAAACGTCACTTTCTCATATTGCTTCTGAATTTGAATGTGCGTAAATTTCCTTTTTTATTCAGCTCAACCATGCAAAAGGCATGAATCTTCCTTAATAAGCTAATAAAACGTTCTCCTCCCAGAACGTCCGTAGGAGGGCTGGAAGGGAGCCGCACTGAGCCATGTCCGTCCATCTGCTCCCCGCCTGCCCTGCTGCCCACATGGGCCCAGCCTCCCAGTCGCCCACCCTGGCCTCCCTCCACCCCAGGCTCACTCGCCTGCCCTCCACGCTGCAGCCCAGATCCCGTTCACGATATGTCTGTGGCCCCAGGCCTCCCTGCCCCTCCCCACAGAGATCAGAAAGAGCCAGATCCTTCCCGTGGCCCAGAGGCCTCTCTCGCTCTAGCTCCCTGTTGCCCCCACGACCTCCCTTCCTGCCACACAGCCCTCACGCGCACTTTCTGCTCCAGCCTCGGAGGTTTCCTGTTTCTTAAACCCAGCGTGCTCCTGCCTCAGGGCCTTTGCACTTCCTGTTCCCTCTTCCTGGAACGCTCTTCCCCTGGACAGCCTCACCACCTGACTCTCTCCGAACCTTCTCTAACGGGTGGTGCTACTCCCACTCGGCTGTTCCCTTCCCAAGGCCAGCGCTGCCGAACAGTGGTTGCCTGCACCCTGCGGAATGGAAACTCCCAGGGAGCACAGGTGTCCGTCTGTCTGTCTCACTGGGTTCCCATAGACAGAACAGGTGTCCGTCTGTCTCACTGGGCTACCTTGGGAATCTTTTGCTCCAGCAGGCGGAATGGACATGCTCAAGCAGTACACACCCTCTCCCCCTCCTACCTCAGCCACCAGGCCTCTCTCTGAATGAGTTCTGTCCAGGGGGGAGGGATGGTCCCAGCAACTGAGGGACAGACTCTCACCCCAGGCAGAGTCCGTTGGTTCTGACGGGCCTGTCTTCGATCACATGCTCATCTCTGTGCGACCACCTGGGCGCAGGATGGCGTGGGGCTCTCATTGCCCAGCCTGGGCTCCCATACCGCCCCCAGAGCAGGGACAGGACCTGGGTCCCACCTGGCCCAGAGGGAAACCACAGAGGCCCGAAGGAAGGGCAGGCCAGCCGGCAGCAACGACAGCAGACGCTCGGGGGTGGTGGCGAGGTTGGCGGCCACTCCCCAGGACTCAGAAGGCACCGTCGTGCGGGTGGATCCCTGCCGTCTAGGCTCTGGTGCCTGGCGGCTGTGGCACCATCTAGGCGTCAAGGCCAAGGAAGGGATCTGGGCCCCCAAGGAAGGGATCTGGGCCCCCACTGCTGAGAGTCCTCCTGTCTTGTGGGTGCCCTTGGCCATGTGGGGAGGGCCCTCTCTGGACGCTGGGTGGTGGCCCAGTGAGCCTTGAGGCAGGCTCAGACCACTCTTAGGGCTCCGAGGTCCCCAGCATCCTGCAGAGCTGGGCTGGCCTCTGGGACCAGCCAGTGGGGGTTGGGCACGACACGCCCCCCCACCCCCCAGGGGGCTGTGAAAGCTTGGCCAGCCCTGCCTGGGTGACCCTCCCCTTCCTTTGCATCTTTGATGACCAGAGCCCCTTTCTCTAGAGACAGTAACTGCTTCAGTCCGCTCTCAGCCAGGTCCTCCCCCAGGCAATGTCCATCCTGCCCCACAAAGGGTGCATTCCTTTAGTTTCTGACTAGTTTCTTCACGAACTGACTCTCTAATTCTCACGGAGCACCTGATTTCTCTTTAATTCTCATGGAGTGTCCGATTTCTCCTTATTTCAGACACTCTTTTGGACAGCTTAGAAGTACAACCAACATATTTTCCTTTTGGCCCTGGCTGCCAGGAAGCTCATATTTAAAGTTAATTTTCAGTACCTCCCTAGAATGACTCATACTTCCTTTTTGCTTCTCATCTCCTAATTCCTTGTCTTTTTAAACTTAAAGCTTTAAAAATAAACCTAAAGCTTTATTTTTAAAGATTTTTTTAATTTAAAACACTATTCACAGTCCTGGATTCGGACACTTGACAAGGAACCAACAAGCAATTAGTAATGATACGCTGTCCGGGCCTGGATCTGAGATCTAAGACCTCATCCCAACCTGCTCCATGAGCACTCTGTCTGGTTTGGGGCGGCGGGGGGGGGGGGGGGGTCTCTGCCCACACGCTGTGAGGGTCAGGAGACTTGGTGGACTGGGCAGCCTCTGTTCTGGACCCACCTTGATGAGTTACCCTGGACAAGCAGCCAATACTCCAGGCCTCGGTGAAGGCAAAAGTTTCTATTGCATGACTCCAGCCCCAGGATCTTGTCCTTTTGCCCAGTGGGGACCCTGGACTCTGCGGGGAGGTGTGTCTCCCCAGTGAGGTGAGCAAGGACTCCTGAGCAGGAAGGGGCCGACGTGGCACCCTGTCCCAGCCTCTGACCTCTCTTACCACCCCGGGGTCCCCGCAGCCCTGCCCAGACCTGCCTCTTCTCCTGACCCACCATCCCTTGGTCCCTGGCCTCAGCCATGCTCCACGCTCCCTGTACCTCTTGGAGGAAAGGAAAAGTAGGACTGACGGACAGCCCTCCTTGTCAGCTGTGGAGGGCTGCTGTGCCCTCAGGTCAGCACTCAGCGCCCCAGCCCGCACTGATCACCAGAGATGGGTCCCTTCGCCTGGGCGCTCACAGCCCCGTGGAAATGCAGACGGGGGTCAGGGGATGGCCCGGTGATAGACGGACAGATGACACACCCCTGAGAGTCACCACCTCCACAAAGGATGACCCGGAGCACCCTCTGCCCCCGCCGTGTGGTCCCTGAGGACCAAACATCCTAGCTGAGCCCCGACTGATGGTTGAAGTCCGGGGGAGCGGAGGGCAGGGAGCCTTTGGGGGGAAGACACGAGGGAGGGAACAGAAATGAGGCCTCAGAGTCCGTCTCCACACCAGAACAGTGGGGAGCCACGGAGGGCTCTGTGCAGAGGGAGTGGCAGGGGCTGATCAGCACTGGGGATGGGCGGCCAGAGGGGGCCGTGGACACTCCTGAGAGTGCATCTGGACTCCAGGCTGGGCCTCTTGTCTGCACGGCATTGCTGGGGACAGCCGTGGCCGGTCCTCAGGGCGTCGGCAGGTCAGACGGACGATGCCCAGTTTGCCCTGCTCGGCGCCCACCTAGGCTTCGCGCACCTGCACCCTTCCTACTCCCCTCAGCTCGTCCCCACACGCAGTCAGGGTGGCAGGTGCAGGCGACGCAGGAGACCCTCACACGCGGAATGATGGTGGGGGTGTAAAATGGCGCAGCCGCTGCGGAAAACAGGGGGGCCGTTCCTCAAAACGTCTAACAGAGAATCACTGTGCGCAGTGAGCAGCAGGAGGAGGCGGCGGGGAGAAGAGGGTGGCCCGGCCGTCCCTGGGGCAGGCGTCGCTGGGAGAGGCTGGGGAGGGCAGCCCTGGAACCCGCACACCCAGGCTCGCGCTCAAGGGCCTCCGTGGACAGCTGGTCTGGGGGCTGCGTGGATTTCGGGCCGCACGTGTGTCTGGGCATCGCCAGGCGTCCTGGCTGGAGGAGGTTCCAGATTTCAGGGTCCTCTGGCCGTGCCGATCCACCCGAGAGTGCCCAAGTCGGCCAAACGCCGTCTTCCCAGAGCCCTGGTGTGGTTGCTGGGGCAAGGCGACCCTGCACGCGGATGGTCTGGGCGCCCACGTCCCAGGAGCTTCCAAGGGTCAACACGGAAGGGACAGCGCGCTACTGCGCCCTGACGTCCCCTTCTCCCGAAACTGTGGTCACTCTAGCTGAGGCCTGTGCCCTGGAAAATGCTGCTTCTCAGGGGCCTCTCTCAGGGTGACATTTGGGGTTGATGCCGCCAGGGACCCTGATACCGTGGAACTCCGTCCCTTGACCCTATGTGTAGCTCAGAATCATGCCTGGTCCCAGCTGATGGCCTCATCCTGGGACCCGACTCACACATACCTGGCGACTCGACCCGTCACGGGAAGCTGGGCAGATGTGACCCAGCACAGGGTGACCGGGAAGGGGGAACAGGCCACTGAGGGGGGCCGCCCTGCTATCCCGGGGCCTGTGTTCTGGGGTCCTGTCCTTGCGTCCTGCCTGCAGAGCCGGGGGCAGCCCTGGGCCCGTGACCAGAACATCAGGCCGGCTTGGAGCCAAGGACCGAGCTGCCCTGGCAGGGCCGTGTGGCCAGGGCAGGGCCCTCGTGCCCCTGGCAGCGACGAGCATGTGGTCAGGCCTCACTTTGTCTCTGGCATCCTTTCCTGGGTGCACACGTGCCTGGGACCAGTGGAGACTGTGTCCCCTGCGTGGTGTCCGGGAGGCGATGCACACTGCCCCGGGCTCCCGTGGTGCCGGACGCCCAGCCCTCCTCTTTCCTCCCTGCAGCACCCTCTTCGGGTTCTCAGCCCCACATTTTTTTTAAATTTTATTTTATTTGACAGAAACCACAGGTAGGCAGAGAGGCAGGCAGAGAGAAGGGGAGCAGTCTCCCTGCTGAGCAGAGAGCCCGATGCGGGACTCGATCCCAGGACCCTGAGATCATGACATGAGCCAAAGGCAGAGGCTTTAACCTACGGAGCCACCCAGGCGCCTCCTCAGCCCCACATTTAAACAGCACCATCCCCCCAGCCTCAGCCAGGACCCTCTCTACCCTGTGACACGGGACCCCCAGCCCTGTCCCCAGAGCTGCGGCCTCAGAAAGCCCTCCATGGATGCCACCGGGTGTCCCCTGAGATGCTCAGACACATCTCACACTGCCTGTGCCCCAGGCCGATCTCACAGCTTCCCACAGTGCCCCCCGCTCCTCAAGGGGTGCCCTCTGCTCTCCGGCCCCAGCCACTGACCTAGAGCCCAGGCCCAGAGGCTGAAGGGGCTCCTGCTGCCCCTCCCCCAGCACAGCCCCCACCCATGCCAGGCCTCCCCCCTGCCCCAGGAGGGGCTGGCCCAGTGACCGCGCCCCTGACCCCCTGCAGCATGTCCCTGGAAGCACTGAAAAGCCTGCTGTCCACCACGGGGCACTGGCAGGACTTCGCGCTCCTGGAGCTGCAGGACGCCTGGAAGCTCTTCACCACCATCCATACCTACCCGCAGGGCGTGGGTCTCCTCGCCAGGTAGGAGTGGGGCCAGGCAGGGGCAGGGCCTGACCCAGGCCACCGCCTGTCCCGGAAGCTGGGTGTACTGACCACGGTGGCCACCAGGGTGCACCCGTGAGCACAGCCCCAAACGCTCCCGTGCGCCCCAGCACCGGGAGCCTGCGGGGACAGGAGTCAGGCCACCAGGGGCCGGCCGCTTGGCCTCCCACACATCCAGCCCAAGTCTGGAAGCCAGTGGGTGGCCAGGAGGTACAGAGGGGGATCCCACACTCCCAGCAATGGGCACCCACTCAGACGCAGCCCCCGCTGGGCCCGGCTGTCATGGCCGGTAGACTCCGGGCCGCACCCCCACACCCAGGCCCTGGCCCTGCCCTCCTCCCCTCGCCCCAGGGCCATGGTGCAGAACCGCTGCCAACAGATCAAGGCAGTGACCAGCCAGCTGCTGCCCAGCCTGCAGAGCAAGGAGGAACGGGAGAGGAAGGTGGCCATCCTCATCCTCACCGAGGTACGGCCTGGGCAGGGAGAGGGGAGCCCCTCAGACACAGGCTTTTCCTCCTGCTGCCTCCGTGCCCCCATCAGGACCTTCTCTGGACGGAGGCCCCTCCGGACGGCCCCTCCTACCCCGTCCATCCCCCTTCTGGCTCCAGGGCGGTCCACAGTCTGGAGCTCCTGGCTGGGTCCCCACTTCTCAGGCTCCCGTCAGCCTGTGGCCTGGGCGAACTGTCCCCACCTCTCTCTCTTCTCCCGGGCCCGACCCCTACAGAGCTGGTCCGTCGGGCAGACTGAGCTCAGGTCCGCCCCAGGGACAGGGAAGCCAAGAAAGCCCTGGTTAAAACAGGAGAGGCGCAGGGGTCCAGCAGGTGTTGCCCTGAGGCGAGGGCCACGGTGGGGCTCATGAGGTGGGGCTCAAAACGCCTGAAAGCCCCACGCCGCTCCCCACCCCACCCACCAGCAGGAACGTCTGAGCCACCCTCCACAGGGCTCTGTCCCCAGCTGTCCCATGGGCCCAGCCACAGCTGCACATGGGCCCTAGCCTTGCTGTGTGACATCAGGCAAGGCCCTTCTCCCTCTGGGCCTTGGTTTCCCCAGATGTACTTAGAAAAGTTGAACCAGCATGGAGATGGGTTTCAAACCCGTGTTAACCGAGACACCCAGAGAGTGCTGGTAACCATCCTCCGAAAACCCCTGCTGGACCCTGGCCCTCAAGCCTGGCCCCCAGATGCAGATGGAGCTCCCTATGAGAACGTGGTAGGCCTGACCTGCCCGCCCTTGGGGACGACCCCAGTTCCTCTACAGCCCCACCATGCTGGAGGTGCTCCCCAGACAGGCTGCCCAGACCACGCTGGCCCGAAGCCTCAGGGACCCCAGCCCCGAGGTCCGCGTGTTGAGCCTGCAGGGCCTAGGAAACATCCTTTTCCACCCAGAGAAGGTAAGGGCCGGGGAGGGGGGTGTTGTCGCTGTCACACACCCGCCCCACCAGAGCAGCTGGTGCATGGAGTACAGACAGGCCTACTGGGTTGGAATCCTGGCTCTGTCCCTTTCCGCAGTGTAGCTGGGAAAACAGGACCCCCCCCCCGGGCCTCAGTGTCCTCATCTGTAGAATGGGCTTGGTGATGGCCTCTCGGCAGGGTTCTGGGAGGGGTAAAGTGTCTACTCCCCTGGGACGTGTCTCCTTCCATACCCAGCAGAGAGATGGTGCTATTGCAGACCTCCAGGGGCCAAGGAGGGGGGTCACCAGGAGTCACCCAAGCCTGGCCGCAGAGGGGAACTTCCCCTGAGAATCTCGGGGCCCAGGCCTCTCCTCTGCTGGTGGCCCATTTCCCCATCCCCCTCCAACCCCCACATCACTGGAACAGCCCCCGTCCCATGAGGAGCAGCAGGGGGCGTTAGCAAAGAGGCAGAAGAAAAGGGCCACGACAGTGCCCCAGGCCACTGGCCGTCCTGCTGGAGCCCTTCATTTATGACTTACTCTTTCATCATTTTCATTCACTCTTTACATATTGTGCACTCACTCAGTATTCACATTTGCTCCAGCATTCATTCACTCAGTCACTCAGTCGGTGGGTCAGTTGGTCCGTCCGTCATCCGTACGTCTTTCTCCAGCTGTTCCTGCAGGCAGGCAGGCAGTAGGAAGTCTCCTTGTGCCTCTGTGCCCTGCACTAGGTGGGGCCCCGTGGGGAATGGAGAAGACAGGCAGGAGGGCTGCCAGAGCGGGACGGCCAGGGCCAGGGAAGGAGCATGGCTCCCAAGTGGGGTGTGGGCTGCTGGCCACCGCGGAGCTGGGGAAACAGATGGACCCAGAGCACAGCTGGCCAAGAGGCCTGCTAGAATGGGACCAGGACCAGCTGAACTGGGCAGCGATAGAGCAGGCCCCAGGGCTGAGGGAGGATCAACAGGCACTGCCCCCACACCAGAGAGGTGCCCTCTGCCAGGACCCACTGAACTGCTCCACTCCCCCACCCACCCACCAGTGTGCGCCGTCTCAGCCACCTGTCCACCATCAAACACAAGCAGCACTAGCTGGGTGGTGGTCCATGGCTGAGGAGGCCAGAGGGGCAGCCCACGCAGAAGACCCAACTAAGTGTGGCTTTAACAAAACGGACGTGCGGTTTTCTCCCAGGGGCACGGACAACCCCGTCTGCAGTCTTGGGGAGAGCAGGCTCCTCCTGGATTGCTGTGCACCCCTGCTCCCAGCCCTAGGTGCTGCCCCCGTGGGAGGGTCTGCACGGCCACCACCATGCCCACCCCAGCCAGCAGCACACCCTACCCTTGGAGGCCACAACCCACAAGGGTTTCACTCCCTTCTGCTCCAGCCAATGGGCCAAGTGGTGGCACCTCGGGGAGATTCCATCTCCTGGGCACCCGCGCGGCCACCACAGCAGGAGTCCCCTTAGCAAGAGGCCTTGTGCTCATTGGAGATTGTCTGAAGATCCCATCACCATAATGCTTGCTGACATATTCCACCAGAAACCATACAAACATAGGCATGGAGTCAGGCGGCCCTCGAGGCAGCAACCCCCACCAGCCAGCCGGCAGTATCTTTGTGCAGGGCACCTGTGACCTCCCACTGCAGGACCCTTTATTGGGCCCATCCACACACAGGTCTGGGGACTTCTGTCCTCCTGGCCCAGGACTCCCAGCTCGCTGGTCTCCCTCCCTCCTCGCTCCCACACCGTTCTCAGCTCTGCCGGTCTCTGCTCCTGTCCCTGGCCTGGCGCTGGATCCTACCCCATCACTCCTTCCCATTCCTCTGCCCTGTTCACCGCTCCCTTGCTGGCCTTCCCCAGTCTCTAAGTACCATCTACTGGCCGACTGTCCCCAGATCCATATCCCAACCTCAGCCCTGGACTCAAGCAGGGACTCACTGCTCACGTCCAAGCCAGCATCTCAGACTCAGCACGTGCACCACAAACTCCTCGCCCACACCCCACCCCCGCCCAGACAGGTGCCTCCTGCAACCCTCACCTCAGCTGGAGGGGACCGCAAACCTTGGGGCCGTCCGGGCAATGAAAAAATCCCAAGCCAACCCAGAATGCACCTGTTCTTCCACTGCCCTGCCACCCTCACTGAAGCCACCAGCATCTCTCCCAGACCACCACACTCCCCCGTGCCTGGCCCCAACGGCCTCCCCTTCTCCTTTGCAGTGTAGACTCCCCCCAGCAGCCAGTAGGCTCCTGTCATGAGCTCTGCTCACAAACAGGGCAGGTGTGCCCCTGCCTCAGGACCTTTGCTTGTGCTGCGCCCTCTGGTGCAATGCTTTTCTGGCACCTCTGTAAGAATTCTCTCCGTGGTGACCTTCTTGGTGACACCTTCTCCTATCTACTTCCTTAAAATTAAAGTTCTGGGGCGCCTGGGTGGCTCAGTGGTTAAGCCGCTGCCTTCGGCTCAGGTCATGATCTCAGGGTCCTGGGATCGAGTCCCGCATCGGGCTCTCTGCTCAGCAGGGAGCCTGCTTCCTCCTCTCTATCTCTCTCTACCTGCCTCTCTGCCTACTTGTGATTTCTCTCTGTCAAATAAATAAATAAAATCTTTAAAAATAAAAAAAAAAATTAAAGTTCTGTAACCACCGCAACCCCC
>NC_081559.1:195211033-195279633 GCF_022355385.1 Mustela nigripes | reverse complement strand
GAGGAGGAAGCAGGCTCCCTGCTGAGCAGAGAGCCCGCTTCCTCCTCTCTATCTCTCTCTACCTGCCTCTCTGCCTACTTGTGATTTCTCTCTGTCAAATAAATAAATAAAATCTTTAAAAATAAAAAAAAAAATTAAAGTTCTGTAACCACCGCAACCCCCACAGCCTCTACCACAGCCTGCTCCCCCTCCCGCCCCCACCCTGCTTTATCCTCGCTCAGATTGCTCGCCACCCTCTAATGCTCATTGTGCTGTGTGTGCTTCGTTTATTTTCTGGACCTTCCCATTAAACCCCATTCTGGCTGTTCCATCCACCGCCAGAACCCCAGTCCTACCTCAGCACCCTCACTGCACCCAGCGGGTGCTCAGAAAGAGTCAGTTGCTGTTAGCTGACTCATCGGCAGGAAAAGTTTACTATTATAAACCAAACAGCGCTCAGGAAGCCAATGACATGGCCTAAAACTTGTTTTAAAGCTGTAAAAATCCCTCCGGCTTTCACACACTGTCACTGAGAAGGGGCCCGATGGCGGGAAACATCCTTTTGCTGACATCTTGCCGTCCAGACGTTCATCGGCACAGATGGGCAGACAGAACGGGCTGAAGATGGGCTCGGCCTTTCACAAAGTAGCGTCAATGTGGGAAATGGTCACTGTGACGGAAGGAGCCGGGAGCTCCGTCTGTGCACACCTTGTCTCGTCCTGCCCCACAGGGAGGCCAGACACAGGGGTGGAGGCGGGGTGAGGCGGAGGAAGGGGAGGGAGGTCTCCAGCACTGGGCGAGGGGCCTTCTGGGCAACATGGCGACAGGAGAAAGCAGCAGCTGGGAGCCCACTAGCGGGGGTGGTTGATATCTCTTCCCCCCAGGAGGACCCCCTCAGAGAGGAAAAGCCCCGTCCATGCCCACACAGCTCCTGGACGGCAGACCGGAGCTAGAGCACAGGGCCCTGTGCGCAGAGCCAGGGTGGGATCCCACCAAGGTTGGGGACACAGCGCCGGCCAGGCAGCCGGGGTGGGCAGGTGCCCAGGCCAGGATGGGGGCTGGGGAGGGGCCGGGGAGGGAGGGGCCCAGGCGGTTCCAAGTGCAACGGCAGGGCTGGGGTAGGGCACAGGAGCCGCCATCCGGCGCCCTTAGCCCAGCGGCCTCTGCCTCCCCTAGGGAGGCCTGCTCTGCGGACAGCTGCCGCCCTTCCTCGACGGCTTCTTCCAGAACAGCGAGCAGGTGGCTGTGCAGCTCATGGGCACCGTGTCTGACGTGCTGCACCGCCTGGGCACACACGGCGCAGCCACCCAAAGCCTCAGGGTCGCCATCTACGCCCGCTCCTTCTTCGACGACGTGAGTGCCCCGGCGGGGGAAGCGGGGTGCCCCTACTTGTGCCCCTCCTGTGCCTACACCTGGTCCTCAAAGGCAGGGGGATCCCCAGCTGCCCTGCACCTGGGCTGGGGAGACGCCCCCAGGGGGATACCCGGGTGTGCCCCAAGACACCCGCGCAGAGCCGGGCCGAGCCAGGCCAAGTGGCCGCCAGGTGGCGCTCGGCCCCTCTCCAAGAGGCTGAACAAGCAGCCCCCCAACCCCCACCAGTCCCTCGGCCCTGGGAGGTCGGGAAGAGACCCTGAGCGAAGAGACATGAGTTCAGGTCCTCCCGGAACGCCTGGAACCTGTCTGACAGGGGAGGCACAGCCCTGCCCCTGGGGGCTGGAAACCTGGGGAAGGGGCTCTGCAGCCAGAACTGAGCCCCATCCCCTCCGCAGGATGGGTCCCGGGCTGGGTGGGGATTGGGTTCAATCGACCCAGGCAGGTTCGGCTGTGGCTCTGAGCCCCCGCCTTGCAGGAGCGGGCTGGGATCCGGGCGGCAGCCATGGCGCTGTTTGGGGACCTGGTGGCCACCGTGGCCAGCAGGGAGCTGAGCGGCCTGCGGGCCCAGGTACACCAGAGCATGGTGCCCCTGCTCCTGCACCTGAGGGACTGCTGTCCGGCTGTTGTCAAGGTCTGTGCCCGCTGAGGGGCCTTCCCCTGGGTGGGGCTGGGGACACACTGGTGGCTGGGGGGGGGGGGGACAGCGGGGACTGAGGCTCTGCCAATGGCAGTGGGGCTGCCCGAGGGCAAGGCTGCTACCAGGGCGGCAGTGTGGACCTGGGGTGGCTTCCTGGTGGGCTGAGGTCCCACACATGCACACACACATGCAGGCACATGTGCACACACACGGCTGTGCGGTCCCTGGGGGTCTGACCCGGCCTGTTCCGCTCACGGCTGCGTCTCTGGCACCTGACACAGGCTGGGGCTTGGGTCATTCACCAAACACGGAGAAACGGTCGAGCTTCTCTGTGTGCCAGCCGTGCCCTGTGCTGAGGCCAGCACGGGATCCCGGGATCCTGGCGTGGGGAAGAGGCAACAAGCGGCCAGTTCCGGAAGGCATGGGAGGAATGGGAGCAGCCCGGGGCCGGAGTGAGGCTTCCCCGGGGTGCAGGGTGGGGACGGCTGGAAGCACGCCACTGGTCCTCACACCCCGCGTGAAGCTCGTCGGGGAGGGCACAGACCTCCGACGCTCGCGCCCATGGCCGGTCTCCCTCCCGCGACTGTCCCCGCAGCAGGCCAAGTTCGCCCTGTACCGCTGCGCCCTGCAGCTCCGGTGGCGGCTTCCGCACACCCTCTTCTGCACGCTGGCCTGGGAGCAGGGCCTCAGCGCCCGCCACTTCCTCTGGACCTGCCTGGTGAGGGACCTGGGGCGCAGGGACAGGCTGCCGTTGGCGGAAGGGGGAGGCGGGGCGGGAGGCGCTGGAGCCAGGCTCTCGCAGGTGTGGCCTCAGGGCCGGCAGGGGCGAGGCGGGGAGGGGTCCGCAGTCCCGCCCCCACAGCGTTGTCCTCCGGCCAGATGACCCGCAGCCAGGAGGAGTTCAGCATCCACTTGGCGCAGGCCCTCAGCTACCTGCACAGCCGGCACCGCCACATCAAGACCTGGGCGGCGCTCTTCATAGGTGAGCCGGGGCGGCGGCGCTCCGGGCCCCTCCGGGCCCGCCTGTCCCAGCGCCCCAACCCTCGCCTGCCCTCCCGCCCACTGGCACCTGCCAGGCTGCTCAGGTCCGCTGGCAAGAGAGGAGGGGTGGCGGGTGAGGGGCCCCGGCCTGGCAGGACCGGCAGGAGAGGTCTGAGCCCCCACCCCCCACGAGCAAGCCCCCTGCCACTGGCCAGCGCCGCTGTCTGTCCCCCAGGCTACACCACCTGCTACCACCCCCAGGCCGTGTCCCAGATGCTGAACAGCGTCGACACAAACCTGCTCTTCTCTAGTAAGCCACCCCAAGTCCCCGGCAGCCCTCCAACCCCAACTCCAGGGTGAGACGGGTGTTCGCACCCACGCACGCCACCCACGGCTCCCCAGAGTGAGGGGCAAGGAACAGGTGGGGCTGGGGAGGGCAGCACCCCGGGCCTGGGAGGCAGAGGAGGTGGGGTCTGGGGAACCTCCGGCTCCCGCCCCCACCCCTGCTGGAAGGACGGGACCCCGGTTCCCCCCTGACTGTGTCTCCTCCCCTGGAGCTTTCGAAGATCTCAAAAAGGACCCAGAGCCTGGCATCCGGGAATTTGCCGCCAGACAGTGCTCCTTCCTCCAGAAGGTGGCAGCCGGACCGCAGTGACCTCCACCATCCTTCCTCAGCCTCCTGCCCCTCCCTCGTGCCCACCGACTCAGCCCTGCCCCACTCACACAGAGCTTGGTTGCATAACATTTTCCATTTGAAAGAAAGATCTAGATTCAACAAAGAAGCGTCCCACCTGTCGGCTCCCTGCCCACCACCCCGTGGCCCCAGAGGACGGAGGCAAGCTCAGGGGACACTGGCAGGCCTCGGGGACAAGGGGGCAGACCAGGTCTCCCAGAGACAAACCGTGAAGTCCGTGCAGGGTCCTGCAAATGACAGGTTCTCTCTCCCTTCTCAGCCTTGGTCTCCCCACCTATGAAATGGGCACGTGGGTCCTTCCCTGGCCTGCTGAGGTTCCTCCTAGGGACTCACCTTCGGGCTGTCCCTCTTAGGACCCGCCAGACCAGCCGGCCCCCCGCCAGCCTTACCCGTCAGGCGCCCACACCAACCCCTCCACACCTTTGCTCAGGAAGCTCTTCCCACCCGGTGCACCTTCCCCACGTGCTCCCACCTGGGGACCCCCACACCCCCCTTCTCTGAGGATGAGCCCCGGGCAGAGGGAGCCCCCACCCCGGCCCCTTCTCAGCCCTGGGGCCTGGGCCACCCGTCCCTTGCAGGGGACATGCTCCCAGACTCTCACCCCACCCCACCCCCCAGAAACTGTAAGCCCCTCCGGGCCGGGACACAGCTGCTGGGGGCTGGCCTGGGGGAGCCCCGCCCCTTGGATGGTGGGTTGAAACACTACAGCAACCTTCACAGAACACGAGTTCGCGAGCCGCCTCAGATGCGTTTCATTTGGCAGAGCTGGGGGTCCCCCTCCCCCTGGGAGCCCAGAGTGGGCTGAGATCTGCAGCCGCCAGCGTATCCGTCTGTCCCTCTCTGAACAGAGCGCCAGACGAGTGACTTGGGCGGTTGCCTTTTCCCGACCCCCATGCTGTGACCCCCACGGGTGCTCCAACCCCCTGGCTGGGGCACGGGGTGGTGTGCCCTTTCAGAACGAAGGAGTGGGCTAAGAGGGTCCCCTTGGTCCAGCCTCGTGGTCCCTAAAAGGACCCCTAAAAGGGGGACTCCGTCCTCCAGCCCCTGCCAGGCAGTGAGCGGGCAGGCCTCCTCCACACTGTGCTCCGGGAAGTCCGGCTCAGTGAAAGCTGGAGCCGGTGGGTCAGACCCGAAGCCGACCGAGAACTGAGGGACGAGCCTGGCATCGGGGAGGGGCCCCACTCCCACCTAGCAGGGTGGCCGGGCTCTGTGGAGCGGGGCACAGCGAGGACGCCCCATTAACAGTGCCAGTGGTAACAGCTGCAGCAGGCCGGGAGACGGAGGGACGGGCCTGTGTCCCCATTAGCCAACCCCCAGGGCCCCAAGAAAGGGGGGGCCACACAGCGCCCCCAGGGTCCGCCGGGCAAGTGCGAGCAGAACAGACCCAGCAGGGCACCTGCCTCCAAGCGCATGACAGTGGGCCCTTCCTGGACATGCCTCCTCCCTGCGGCAAAACACAAGGGGCGACAAGTGGGTAGCTCAGGGAGCCCTTCCCCACACACCTCCCCCAGACTGTGTGCAGGGTGCGGGGTGGAGACAGGGAGGCTCGGGCCAGGGAGGTGTCGGTGGGGAGTGGCCTGACGCCAAGCCTGGAGCTGTGACTCCTAACACAGCTGCTGGGTCCCAGTGACTAGGAGAAATGCGGCTGGTGAAGGTCCCTGGGTGCTGTCCACAGCTGGGTCACAGGGCCTGGGGGCAGGGGCTCTGGCACGCCCCACCCCCAACCAGGCCGGCCCTGGGCCCCCTCCTCCTGGCCGTGCCCCGCACAGGGAAAGGCCAGCCCCCCGCTCGAGGAGACCTGAGCACGGCAGTCCACACCCCCCGGCAGGCCTGGCCGCCCCTCCTGTACCCTCAGGCTCACTCACCCCATGGAGCCTGGGGTCACCCTCTGCCCCTCCGGCTTCCCCTCCCTTCCTGGGGCCGATGGGATGGTGTGTCCCTCCCCCTGGAGCCGAGCTGGCCACCGCCATCTGCACCCTCCTCTGGGCCTCTAAGGCTGAAATGAAGACACTCGGTGGGGGCAGGACTGAGTGGTCCCCCCACGACACACGGGGCCCTGAGGACTTACCAAGTGAGCCCCAGCCTGTCCTGCAAGGGCCAACGCCGGGGACCCGGCCTTGCCTTCTGATGCCCCAGCGCCCCCCAAAATGGCAAGGCACCTGGGCGAGGCCCCATGCAGGCCACATGGGAGTGGGGCTGGCTTGGGCACATCAGGGACATCCCCTGTCCCGAATCTTGGGAGAGCGCGGGGACACAGCACGGATGCCAGGGGGACCACAGCGCAGCTGGCCGGAGGACCCCCGCCACCCGCTCCTTCCCACCGGGCCCCGCACCACACTCTCCAGGCACACACACAGCCACGGGGTCCTGCTTTATTGCCTTTGAGGGTCCAGGACGGCGGACGGTCTCCAGACCCAGTAACTGAAAGTGCCAAGGCCAGGTCGGGGCGAGAGGTCGTGGAGGAGGAGTGGGGCCCCGTGGTTAGAACGCACGCGCGCTCCCTGACAGACCAGCCTGAGCGGGCCCTGCGGGTGGGCAGGGTCGCCCCAACGGAGCCTCAGAGAGACGGGGCAGGGGGCCGAGGGAAGCACGGACGGGCGCACGGAGACACGGCACAAACGGAGGAAGGAGCCGGCACAGGGCGAGCCTGAGCCGCGGACAGGGGTGCCGAGGGGCCGAGGGCCGGGAGAGAAGGCGAGCCGGCGGCAGCGAGGCGGTGGCCGCGGTCGGCCCGAGGCCCCGGGGGCCCCGGGCTACATGACGCAGCACCTGGTCCTGTGCGCGTGCGGCTCCTTGAACCGCAGCCTCTGCCTGGGCCGGTATTTCTCCAGGTAGGTGAGCTGCTTGCTGTTGATGGCTCCGCGCCGCTTCCTGCGGGGACAGGACAGGGAGGGGTCGCAGGTCGGTGCCAGGTTGGTGCCGCGCAGGCCCAGCTCCCAGGACGGCCTCCACCCAAGATCCTCCCTCTCCCACCTGCGGCCACTGCGGCCGGCCCCCTCGTCCAGGCACCCCACGGCGCCCACCCTCCCTAGGCCCCCTTGTTGCTCGGGTACCACCCCACCCCCCGGGCCACAGGGTGGGACTTGGGCATCTCCGCAGCCCAAGAGGGAGGGAGGAGGGGGGACTCGGGTGACAGGTGACAGGACGGCTTGGTGGCCCCTCAGGAGGTCATCCGTCCCCACCCACCCAGGCCCTGGAGTGTAGCCGTGGACTTCTCTGGCCAGTGACCCACGAGCAGAAGGGACGCATGTCAGCCAAGCCAGGCTTCCGGAGGCCCCCAGCCCCGAGACTGGCAACACGGGAGGAGCACTGCACCCCAAGGGCCCCAGGGTCCCTGAGCAGAGCCCCCACACCACCGCAGCGAAGGGTCAGATGAGGGAGGAACACTTCAGAGCTGTGCTCGCTGCTGGGGTTTGGGCCTGCCCGGTGCCACGGCCTCTCCTCGTTCCCGCAGCCACAGGCCACGGAGCCGGGAGCCACGCCTCACCCACACATCCCAGCACCAGGAGCCACACACAGGGACCAGCCCTCACCCTGGACGGCGGCCTGGCTACGGGACCCACATGAGTGCGTCATACCCCCGCGTGAGGCTGACGGGAGGGGGACGTCTCTGAGGTCACCCTGTGGCCAGGGGTCAGGAGCGCGTGCTGGCAAGACACTGGGCCCTACGGGGTGGGGAGTGCCGCGTAATGGCCCCTGAGCCCAGACCCCCAAGCGCACACCCACCGCCCTCCGCCCACCCTCGCCGGCCACTCACTGTCGGATGAACTGGATGGCGTCTTCGTACTTCATCCCGCTCTCGATGAGAGCCAGCGCCACAAGCACTGGGGCCCTGGGGGGAGACGCAAGGCTGGGTCACCACACCTCGACACCCCAGCCCCTTCCCCGGACGGGTCCCCGCGAAAGGCACAGGGCGATGCCTTCACTCTCACACCCAGCACGAGGCTCCCCCAGTGCAGCCCCGCCCCCGCGGAGGGCACAGGCCGCGGCTGAACCCGACACCTGCAGTGTGGCCCCAGGCCATGTGGTCCTTGCCCTGAAACTGGGGGTGCACTGCCTGGGTCACTCAGTCACCCCTGACGGTGGGGGGGTGGTCTGTGTCTGGGGGGCGGGCTGTCTGTTCCTTCCGGCTCGAGTACAGGGACCATGTTGCAACCCAGCAGGAAGGGGAGGGGTCAGACTTGGGGAAGGACCGTCCCTGGGGTCACATGATGGGGGTCAGCACCCACTGCGAGAGCGCACGGACCACAGATCCCGCAGTCCGGCGAGGCCTGCCCCGTGCCCCCCCAGCTCACCGTCCCAGGCCGGCGACACAGTGAACGGCCACACAGCTGCCAGGGTCATCGCAGAACTTGGCCTTCAGCAGGCTCAGCCAGTCCTCCACCACCTTCCCGGGCGGGGGCGCCCCGTCATCAAAGGGCCAGTCCTGCGGAGGGCAGAAGCCCGTGAGGCTGGGGGGCCGGGGCCGGTCAGCCGCTGGCCCAGACAAGGTCGGCACTCTGGGAAGCACGGAAGGACCCCACGAGGGGGGAGGGACAGCAGGCCCCAGAGGGCAGAGCACTGGCTAGGCCTGCAGTCCCCATGGCAAGGCTTCTCATGCCTCTCCTGCTGACTTCTTCGGCCCCCTTCTCCAGGAAGCCCTCCCAGAACACCCGTCCTCTTCTCTCCTAAGCACAGTGAGCCCCTCACCTCTTCCTGCCAGCCCGCGCCGTCACTCCAGGGTCACAGCCTGACCCTCACCAACCTGAGTGTTTCTGAGTCAGCAGGCCCAAGGGGTCTGGGCAGCAAGCGTGGAGGGTACGTGCACCCTCCTGGCCCCAGCCCCCAGCCCCACCGCACAAAGCAGGCCCAGCCCGGGTACCCCCTGGGAAGGAGTGAAGGAAGGGTAGTCAGGTGAGCCACACTGTTCTGGACACTGGATTCCAGATGGTTCCTGCCGGGCCCTTCCCCAACATTCAGGGTTCATCCAGTTTAGGATTCGACCGGTTTTGGAAACTTAGCGACGCTACTCTCCTCCCCCAGCACTCTGGAAGAGGCGAGGCGAGGCGAGCCTGCAGGCTAAGCCCAGGCCGGGTCACGGCCGTGAGGGCAGAGATGCTTAAGTCCCGGCAAAGGGCGCGCAGGCAGGGCAGCGGGGAACCGGTCCAGGGCCAGAGCCCTCTGACTCCAAGGGTGAGTCCACATGGGCTTGCCATGGCTGCCGGCGAGGCAGGTCCCAGAGGGGAAGCTGATGTCCGGAGGACCTTCGGATGCTAGGCAGGCCGCCGCTGGACTCCCGGCTGCCCCCGCACTCCATGCCTCGGGCAACCCTGCCCTACAGGGGATGTGCCACAGTCCCACAGGCGGCCGGCAGCACAGCCAACCCATCCCTTGCCTGATCTCAGGTCCCCAGAGCTAGGAGACCAAGGAAACAGCTCCCAGGCTCTCTTCCCCACGGCCTCACAGAGTGCTTCCCTGGGGACAGCCCAGGTGTGCCCGCCCGCCCCTCCCCACCACGCTGCCCACCCACGAGCCCCAAACCACAGGCAGCGAGACACAGGGAACCCCAGCAGCCCGGCCCCGAGCTGCTGGCTGGGAGCCACCAGGCCCCGTTCTTCCCCACTGCTCAGGACGCCTGTGCAGGGAGAGCTGTGGCCGTCAGAGCTCCAGCCACCCGGTCGGGGGCTGAGTGCTATTAGGAAAGTTCACTCCCCCCAGTGCTCTGGCCCCGGCACCTTCCGGCTGTGGCCTCAGACAGCGACCGAGCCTCAGGCTCACCCTGGCAGAGCCCCAGCACTGGGGGGACCCCACTCCGGGAACCACGGCTGTGTATCCGGCATGTGCACCCGCCTCCTGGGCCCCGCTGGCTAGGGACAAGCTCAGCCACTCTAGACATGTGCCCAAGCATCACGCGGCCCGAGCACCAACATGCAGGGCGGGGAGGGGGGCAGGTAACAGGCAGCAAGGCCTGTGCCCGCCTCCAAGCGAGGGAGCCCCACACTCCCAGTCCAGGCCCACCCCACACCGCCCATGCCCCCCACCCCCCAGCAGCAGCGCCACCAGAGCCCCGAGGCCCTCACCACGACAGTGATGCCGTCCTTCTCCAGAGGGGCCTTGTCGTAGGTCACGTCACACACTCGGACCACGGTGGTGGCCCCGTACTTCTTCAGGTCCTGGCGGGGAGGACAAAGGCGGGCTGGGCTGGGGCTGGGGCCCAGGGGTGCACACCTCTGTCCGGGGGGCCCCCAGGGCAGGGCCACACCCCCTTAATGAAGCAGGCTGGTCCCAAGCAGAACGGTCAGGGGTGGGCTTTCGGGCCCAATGACACAATGAGAGGACGGGCCTTCCTGATGCTTCCGCACAGGCCGTCCCCACCTGCTCTCCCGCAATGTGGCTAGGCCGCTGTGAACCCGGCTTCCAGCACATTCCCACCCTGCTCTTGGGTGCTCAGGACCCCCATGGTGCCAGCATCTCCCAGACAAAGCAGGGGCAGGACACCGTGGCCCGGGCTGCCCTCCTGGCCAGGGTCTTGCGCACGGTCCCGCGAGGGCCCAGCCCGGGGTCTTGTGCACGGGTCCCGCGAGGGCCCAGCCCAGCCCCCACACGAGGGTCTGCGGCGTCTCAAAGGGCAGGCAGGCACGTGCTCAGAGGCAGCCGGGCCCTACTCACCAGCGGGGAGCCCCCTAGCCCAGGGCTGGGCTCTGACCCTCGACACAGACTCCCCTTGACCCTGGTCACACACGGACCCTGAGCCCTGACCCTGGTCACACACTGAGCCCTGACCCTGGTCACAGTCTGAGCCTGACCCTGGCCACACACGGACCCTGAGCCCAGTCACAGGCTGACGGCTGAGCTACGTCTTTCCCCAGGTCCTGCCATTACCTTGAGGGCCTGCGTGGCAAAGAGAGACAGCCCTCTTCTGCAAGGCTCTTGGCACAGTGTCCAGGGCCCAGACCCCTGATGGTAGGGTGTCCCCTGCCTCCCTCTATACAGTGTTCCAGGTCCTCTTGTCCCAGCTCCCTGCTTAATGACAAGCACGCATGGGGGCTGCCCTCGCGCTGCAGAGGGGAGTGCTGAGGGTCCGAGACCACCAGAGCACTTAAATGCGGCAGCAGGCTCTGCAAATAGGAAGGCGCTCCGCAGAGGCCGGGCTGTTACCGGAGGGCATGGGGAGAGCTGCAGGCTCTGCAAACAACGTGTGGTCACCCCCACAGTGGCCAGCTCAGACTCCTGCCCAGGCCCTTCTCCTAGACCTCTCCCTGAGGCCCCCCAGCCCAGCCTGTCCTAACTCAAGGCCCCTGAGAGCCAGCAGGCTTCCCGCCACCCGGGCTGGCCGTGGCACGGAACTTCACCGCCTGCCCCTGCGACTTCAGCGGCCAAGTCTCACAGGGCGACCCTCCCTCCTCCTCCCCGCTCCCACGGAGCTTCTCAGGAACACCCCAGTCTCCCAGCTCCGGGGCCCAAGGGCCAGGGTGACAGTTCTGCCACGAAGCGCAGCGCTCGGCTGGACAGCTCCGAGCCCCACCCCCACCGACTCCTGGGCAGCGAGCCAAGCACCCGCGGGCCCCACTCACCTGGATGAAGGTGCTGAGGGTGGCGTCGGTGGGGTTGTGCGTGATCAGGAAGCGCATGCTCTTGTAGCTCACCTCCACGGGGGCCGGCCGGTTCATCCGCGCCATGCTGCTCCGCGGTCGCGGCGAGGCCCGGGGAGGCGAGGCCCCCACGAGCCCCCGCGCCCCAAGGAGACGGAGATCCCGGTGCTTGCCCGACACACAGAGAGCACTTCGTCGTCCCGTCTGCACAGACACCGTGCGATGCCCGGGGGGTGGAGGGCCTGGGCCCCGAGTCCGGCTCTTCACAAGCAGAAGGGAAGACAGCCCCCAGGGCAGGGTGGCGGCCCACGCCCCCAACGCGGGGAGCTGGACACCGATGAGGGGCCACAGGAAAAGGGGGACACCCAAACCCCGGCCAAGAAGCCCTCACAAAGCCCAGAGGGAGTCTGCCGCCGGGTCTCTGCCCGGCGCCGTCCGCATCGGTGGACGGGCAAGCGGCCCCCTGCACTCGAAGGCGGGCCCCGGACCCTCAAGGACCAGATGGAACCTGAACTTGAACTGAACCCACAGGGCAGCCTCGGGGTGGGGGTAGGGGTGGTGGGCGGCAGCCGTGGCGGCGGGCGGCTCTGACGCTCGGGGCCTCAGTCACGTTACCCCATCGGGGTACTGCAAGTCCTGGAGAGGGCCCGGGGGCTCAGGCGGCAGAGCCGGCCCGGGGCCGGACAGTAGGGGCCATGGGCAGGCGAGGGCAATGGTGAGAGCGAGAGGCACGGGGGCCTCCTCAGCAGCAGGCGTGGCGGGGATGTTGGGCCCGGCAGTATTCAGAGCGGCCCCCCGAGGCCCTCTCCATAAATCCCAGGCTGGTCAGCAGCGGGCCACGTCTGCGGAAGGACCGGAAAGAAAAGGAACAGACAAGGGGTCACCTGGAGCCCCCGCCTCTGGGGAGGAGTGGGAGCCTGCCCATCCTGCTGTCGCTAACCTAGGGCCCTGCTGCGGGACGGTGTTGGGGAAGGGACCCTCGTCAGGCCTCAGTTTCCCCACCTGGGAGTACAGGAAGGAGCGCTCCCGCCGGGGCAAACTCAAAGCCCGGACAGCCACCAGAGTGGAGTGAAAAGGGACAGAGGGAGGGAGTCCAGGGACGCACACCCCAGGAACATGCTGCACCCCAAGGAGCAGATTGCAAGGTCCCTGCGCCGAGCCTTGCTCCCCCCTCTGCCGCCTGCGACCAGCAGACACCCACCCCCAGCCCATAAAGTCACAGCGCTGTGCGGAATTCCGGGCCCCTGTGGAATTTCAGAGCCCAGATCGTTCCGGGGCGTCCAGTCCTCCCGGAGGGGCTCAGGAAGGGCTGCCACAGAGCTGGGGCATGGCGCAGCCCCTCTCACAGCTGTGAACCACCTGAACTTGTCCCCCGTGCCCCGTGGGGGTCCCTGGCTCCCGCTGGCCCCCACCCCTGCTGTCTCCACCGCTCACCCACAGGGCTGGCCCGACGCGGGAGTAAACAAGCGGGCTTCTGCCCTCGGGGAGCTCGGGGCAGCAGAGGCAGCCATGGCGGCCAAAGGTCCAGCCAGCCAACGGAGCATGCCAAGACGTGACAGTGCAGGTGGCCAGGAACGGGTCACACCGTGATGGCCTCAGGGAGGGACGCTGCCGGACCACTGAGTCAGCCATCAAGCATGTCCACAGGCATGTCCATGTCCATCTCTGGGCCCCAAAGTTCTCAGGGACCCCAGCGGGACCACCCGGCCCCACCCCCACCCTCACAGATGGGCTGGGAGACCTTGGGCAATCATTGGCCTCAGTTTCCCCATTTGCACAACAAGAAGTCATACAAGATGGCCCTGTGGTTCCTCTAGCTGTGACCCAATGGTCGACAGACCCCTCCAGCCACCGAATGTGGCCCCGGCCCCACCTACGGCTCTCTTACCTGCTCACCCGGCCGGCCCCTCTGTCCCCCAACCCACCACCTCTTACCTTTGTCCCCGCCCCAGCAGCCCCTTCTCCAGCTGCCCACCAGGCCAGGAGAGCCGTGGAGTCTCAGCCCCGGTGCTGGAAGCCCCCAAGGCCAGAGACCCCAGGTAAGAAGGGACCCGCTGCCCCAGGGTTCCTGGGCTCCGGGCAGGGGCCACACTTCACCCTCTGCCCAGTGCCACGGTCCTGGGAGGGCTCAATGGGGAGTGTCCCGGGAGGGAAAAGGCAGAGGAGCCCGTCCTGGTTCAGCCAGACCCTAAACCCGAGCCACCCCAGAGCAAGCTACAGCTCAGAGTGCGGGCGAGGAAAGCGACAGCCACAGGCGCTCCGAGCACCACACAAACACCAGTCCCTCCTGGGGCCGCAGAACGCTCCCGAGTGTGTGTGTGCATGGCTGTGTTTACCAGAAAGCAAGAGGAGCAAAGGCCCAAGGAAACCCCAGGACTGCAGACCTCTCCATGCAGGGCTGACCTGTCCCCTCACTGCCCACAGATGCTGGGCACTTCGGGGAGACCCCATGGGCAACAGCAGAGGGCCTCGCTCTGCTACCCAGTATCCCTGAACAGGTCCTCGGGGCTGAAGGCCACTGGGCAGGGAAGGGCCACAGGACTGTCCCCTGGAGCCTGCAGCTGCCCCTATCGGCAGGGGTGAGGGGTTAGACTGGCTGGGGGACAGGGAGCAGGATCCAGGCTAGAATGGGGTCAGGGTCTGGACCAAGGCTGGACCCACCCCAGGCTGGATCGGGGTCTTGCCACACACCCCACTTGTCTGTGCCGAGACTGGGCCTCCCACACCCAGATGGGAGCCAACAGCGATGCCTCACCCCTACTGACCCAAGTCCTCCCACGTGGCTCCACCACGCCCTACGGCCACCCCCCGAGAGGGGCCCTTCCTCCCCACCACACCCCCTCCGTGAGGCGCCAGGAACCCTGAGCAGGGCTGACCCCTGTTGGCCAGCAACCATCCCCCAGGCCCACTACCATGAGGCAAGAGCCCCACTTGTACACGATGCGGCCCCTCCAACCTGCCTGCCAGGGGTCCCCCAGCCCAGCGCCTGGGACCCCAGCCCGGCACGGAACCCTCTGCTGGGTCCAGAGCAGCCATCCTTTGGAAACCCCGTTAGGGTTTTCCTCCCTGTCTGCAGATGAGTGAACAGGCTGGGGAAAGGCAACAGGACCCTCTCCGGGCCCTGACCAGACAGACGCTTCCTGAAGCTCAAGTCTGGGAGGCAAGAACACCCCGCCCTCAGTCATGAGAGGGGGAATCCAGATTCGGAGGCTGCCGCCCGCATGCCTGCTGGACCCCACAGGGCTTCAGAGAGGGCCAGCCCCTCCCGACGCAGGTCCCTCGGTGATCTGGGAGACGCTGGAGCGGTGCGGCTCCGTGAGGTCCCGGGAGAGGTGAAGCAGAGCATGGGAGCGCAGTGAGCAGGACTGGGACCCGGCAGCTCCTGTGGGGCCTTGGGTGGGGCCACCACGTCCTGTGCTGTGTGAGCCCCCAGCTGCGTGGGGGCTGGTCCAGGGGTGCAGCCCCCTCCCCCGGCTGAGGCTGAGGTCCTCCCGGCACGCCCGCACGCCCCAGCTCACCCCTGCTCGCTCACGTGCATGCACACAGGCAGTCTGCCGCCGCCTCCATCCGCCCGGTGGGCCGGGCACGGGGGCGAGACCCAGAGTGTGGGGCGCACCGGCCCCCCTGGGATGCTCGGCAGCCCGGTGGCCGGGAACTATATATAGTGCCCGGGCATCACGTGGGCAGGATGACCGGTGCCCGGCAGGCCACCCGACTTCTTGTGGCTCCCACACCTGCCGCCTAAATATAACCGCAGCTGGGTCAGCGTGCGCAGCCAAACAAAGGGGCTGCGGAGGGCTGAGCAGGAGAGAGGAAGCGGCAGGAGGAAGGGGAAATGCAACAGCAGAGGGGAGGCGGCTGACCACCGCGGGGCGGGACCCTGCCTCCCAGGCGCCTGCCTCCTGCCTCTGCGCATCAGCGCAGGAAACCATCGGCTCTAGGCACACCCTCCCCAGCACCCTCTGGGGCTCCCGATGACCCCTGCCAGGAGGAGGTCCCATAGCAGAGGGGGCCTACCCAGGGCTGGGTGCTGGGGGACCTCCGCACAGGCAAAGGCCTGCAGGACAAAGTCTCCATGGCAGAGGAGTAGAGGCTGCCAGAGAGAGGTGGGTTGGGGATGCCGAAGCCCACCGGCTGAGGGCCAGGCACCCCTCACCTGGCCTGCTCGACTCCTGCCCAGCTCTCCAGCCTCAGGCCGGAGGACTCCTGAGCACCTTCCTGTGTGTTTCTGTGTGCCCAACACCACACCTCACTGAACCCTCACCACCGCCGGGGAGCCCGCCATCCTCCTGCCCACCCCTCGCTGTGTGCACATGGGGAGACTGAGGCCCTGGGACTAAGAGCCCACACGGGGTCACCCAGGGAGCTGTCTCCACACCCCGCTCACCTTCACCAAGAGACCCTCTGCAATGCTCCCAGGTAGAGCCATCCCCAGGGTCTAGCCGACCCCAGCAGCAGGGTCCCGGCTTTGCCTCCTGGGAGCGCCATGTAAGGAAGGCAGTGCCCCCCAGAAGATGGGCGCCAAGAGTCAAGCCTGGCATCACAGTCAACACTGTGCCTGCTCTGGCCAGCCCGGGGGCCCTAGGAAGACAGGGGAGCAGGGCACACAAGCCCCAGCATACAGGGTCCCGGGAGGCCTTGCCTTGCTGGAAGGCGGCTCCGAGCCCAGCCAGCCAGCCTGGCCGCTGCAGTCGGCAGTCAGAGCCATAGGGCTGTGGGGAGCAGGGGTGTGCTGGCAGGGGCCCAGGCCAGAGCACAGCCCCCTCCAGGCTCATCCCCACACACGCACCCAGAAAGCATCAGCCATGGCGTGGCCCCTGCTGGACAGGCAGGCAGGAAGGAGCCCCGCAGGAGCCCCACACACAGGCCCACCCTCACCAGGCCACGTGGTCTGCCCTTCAGCTCAAGGAACCCAAGGCAAGGGCTCCTATCCTCACGCCTCCATCTGGCACCAACGTGGGCGTCAAGCCAGGACTCCCATTTCAGGGCTCTTAGCTCCCCACTTCCAGCAGCACCTTCCTGAAGGCCATCTCTGGGCACTCGGCGCCCCCACCGCCACCAACCTCCCATCCCGACTGCTTTCAGAGGAGCTGTCCCCTCCGACGCTGCCTGCCGTGAACGAGACACCTTGGCCACATTGTACAGATAAAACACAACAGATCAGAGAGGCCACGTGACTCGCCCAAGTCGCCCAGCCAGGAAGCAGAAGAACCACGGTTGGGGCTGAGTTTTACTGAGCCGCAAAGACCTCTGCTCTTGCCGACTCTGGGCCTCTGGGATAAAGGGCCTCTGGGCAAGCCGCTTCCCCCGCCCCAGTCTGAATCCTCATTCGTACACAGTAAAAGTTGCCCATCGAGCTCTTTGACACTGCATCCAAAACATAGGGCACACCGTGCTGCTCAGGCTATAGACCTGAGCCCCGGCAACAGTGTCCCCCCCCCTTGCCCGGGGCACCCGCTCTGGCCACGCCTGGGGGGCACCTGCTGCAGCTGGCAAGACCCCAAGCCCTTCGGAGAAGTCTATTTTTATCAGAGCAGGAGCCGTTCCTGGAATCCTCCCAGAGCGAGCCCAAGTCCACACACAGTTGGGGGAGCAGTCGTGAGGCGGCCCAGCCCGCCCTGATCCCCTAGGAAACCCTCCCAGAGCCCTCCCGCCCCACACCCAGCAGCACTAAGGGTCAGCCCCGCCACGGCCAAGCACGGCGCCTCCCTTCCCTCCATCCCTGTCCTGTCCCCTCTCCCTCCAGCCACATGCCCTTTAGAGCAGTGTCCCAGCCCCAGGGAAGGCACGTCCCAAAGGAGGGACACGGAGGCTGTCGAGTCCACGCTGCCTCCGCACAGGGCCTGGCACCAGAAGGGCTCCCCACTTGTTTATGGAAGGAACAAATGACCCAACGTTCTGGGCAGAGGTCCAGATCTGGGAAACGTCCAGAACCCATCACGGGATCTCAGCCCCTGAGGTCCAGAGGGAACTCGAAGGTCACCTCCGCCACCCAGTCCCCCAGCTCGCACACCTCCAGGGACAGGGAGCTCACTACTCCTTGGCAGCACCTCTCTGCCTTCAGGCAGCTCCCTGAGTAATCGGGGCCCCCCTCCAGGGCCCGCTGAGTGCCCGCAGCTGGGATGGGCACCAGCGGGAGGAAGACTTCCAAGCAGATTAAGCCAGCGCAGCGGGTAGCCCCGAGGGCAGCCCCGCTGGAGGGTCAGGTGATCGGGGGAGGCTTTCCTGAAGCAGCCGGCCAGCGGGGAGCCCAGCGCGCTGCAGATGCCTGGAATCTCATCAGGGCTTGACTGGCTGCCCTGACTCCCCGGGCGACATGGGGCCAGGGCTTGCCCTCTCTGGGGCACGTGGCCTCCGCTGCCGATGGAGACGCCACCAGGGAGGAAAGCTACCTTCCGAGCTGGTGCCAACTCCCAGCCAGCCACGGGGCACCCGGCTACGACCTGCAAGCAGAGCTGGGGGGAGCGGGCCTCGGTTTGCACTGGGGCGGGCACCTCTTCCGCCCGCCAGGATCTCGGAGTGGAGGCCTGCTCCGGAGAGCAGGCTCCCTGAACCATGGCGGCTGCCCCTTGGGCCCACTCAGGCCGCCTCGCCACACCTGTGGCTTTAAGGGTGCCCCGGGGGGGCGTGGTGCTGACTCCCCAAACCGAGCGCACCCCCCCCAAGGTCACCCTCGAGGGCTGTCAGCCACCAGCGCTACCGGGACAGGCCCCAGCTCCACCGGAGACCAACGGGCACGTGGGCGGGCACCTTGAGAGTGCGGGTAAGGCCACGGGACTCCCCACCAGCTGTCGTTAGTGGCAGATACAGCACGGCTGGGCGGGCCGCAGGGGTCTCCTGGACCCAATGGCCATCGGGAGCCAGCCAGGCCTAGCCTGAGCACCCCCCAGCCCGGACAGCACTCGCCCAGCAAGCACCAGAAGTAAAGGGCGCCTCTCCGAGCTGCTGTCCGCCTCACCCTGCCTCACCTGGCAGGGCCCGGGCCCTCCCCTCAGGGGCACCTGTGGCAGGGACACACAGGGCAGGAGGAGTGAGCACAGGAGGGACAGCAGGCACGGGTGCCAGCTGCACACAGGGCAGCACCAAGCTGGGACGGTCAGGGCCGGGACTCAGGCTCAGGGGTCGGGGTGCAGCCAGGCCTGTGACCAGACACGACGAGGCTTGCCTTGCTGGGGTGTCCAGAAGACAAAGGGACAGTACGAGATAAGGGCTAGAACCCCTGTGTGGCTGTGGGACAGTGCCCTGCTAGGGCACCTACCCTGCCCCCAGCCCCAGCAAGCCCCTCCTGATGGCCAGGCTGCCGGTGACACCCATGGTGACACATGGGCCACAGCATGTGGACTGCACCTCCCGGACAGCCCCCTCTGTCGGAAGCCCCACCTCCCGCCCAGCACCACCGACCAGGGCAGCACCACCACCCGAGCCCTGCACTGGCTCTGGGAGCCTTCGGCCACCTGTGTGCCCACTCCCGCTCCAGACCTCAGGACTCCCACCAAGCAGGAAGAACCAGGCGTGTGCAGCCCATTTACGAGTACCGAGCCCTCCCGCGCCCGGCACGGGGCTGAGCCCAGAGACGCGGGGAAAGCACGCTCCGGAGCAAGCCCCCCAGATGGGGCTGCCAGCCACCCCTCCGCCCCCTGCCCTGGGAAGCCACCTCCCAGACAGCCCCCACGGGTGCCCCACACGCAGGCAGCGCTCCTGAGCCAGGGGTCACCCCGCCCCTCACGGCACCCTGTGCCTCAGTTTCCTAAGCTGCCACATACAAGGGCATTTCCTGGCGCCATCTGTTCCCAGGCTGCCTGGGTCACAGCTGGGCCACCCTTGAGGCTGGTGAACCAGGGCTCTGGCTTCACCCTGCTAGCTCTCCTGCCAGCGGGAGCACTGCCTCCCCCCGACCCCCACACAGCAGCCGCCGCCCCCTGGGCCCTCCTGCACCCTGCCTTGACCATGCACTTCCTTCCACCACCCGCCCGCCCGGGGACCCCAGGCAGCCCGTTTCCTCAGCCTCCACTTCAGACTGCGAGGCGAGGGGTCATGGACCAGCGACCGCAGGCCCTTACTGTCCCTCATCTGCAAGGGAGAAGGACAGTGGCTGCCCTCCGGGGACGATGTCAGGAACACAGATTCCGTCCTGAGAAGCGCACAGACCAGGGATCCCACCCCAGAGCGTGGACCGCCCTTCCCTCCCCGATCTCGGGTCCTGTACCCCAAGACCCCCAGAGAGCTCAGGACCCCACCTGAGACACAAACTGGGGGACCCAGGGCTGCCCTTGAAGGACACCCACACACCCTGCTCCCCCATCAGGGGATGGAGATCCCGGGGGGTGTCCCTTCCTCTCCTCTAACCAGCCAGCCCGCTCTCCCCACCAGGGTGGGCATCGAGAGACACAGCGGGCAGCTCAGTGGGCACTTCCATGAGGGCACGTGCCACCGCCAGCCCCAGACCCAACCCGGGACCAAGAGCCCACATCCTCCACCCACCCACCTGGTGAGCACCCCAGTCCCCTTCGTCGAGACCTGGACATACAATGATGGCCCCACGCTACTGCGGCTCATACACCGCCTGTGGCTCCCCATGGCCCCAAGCCAAGCTCTGACTTTCCAGCCTGACCCACTGGTCCCAGCCCTCCGACCCTCAGCTTACGAGTGGGAGGAGGCATGGGGCACCTGGGTGGATCAGTGGGTTAAAGCCTCTGCCTTCGGCTCAGGTCCTGGTCTCAGGGTCCTGGGATCGAGCCGCTTCGGGCTCTCTGCTCAGCGGGGAGCCTGCTTCCTCCTCTCTCTCCGCCTGCCTCTCTGCCTACGTGTGATCTCTGTCTGTCAAATAAATAAATAAAATCTTTAAAAAAAAAAGTGGGAGGAGGCAGAGGGGGGGCCTGTAGGATCCATGCCTCCAGTCACCCTCTCGTCTGTGTCCAGACGAGGCCCCCAGACTCTCCTCATCCCCCCCACCAGGAAGTCCTCCTGGATGCCCTCACTGCTGGGATTTTGCCCATTGAGTTTTCATTCCTATGTGTACCTACCCAGCATCCTCTCTGCTCCGGGCCCCATGCTGAGAGCACTGGGGCCAAGGGTGAGTGAACCCTCACGACCCGACCCTCAGGGAACCCACCATCTGGGGTGGGGGTCAGGCAATGGACTGCACAGACAGAAACAAGACTGGGAGTGGCTCTCGGGCACCGCGGCCTTTGGGCCGAGATGCGGGCCCCACCCTACGGACACGGCAAGGGTCCCCACCTGGGAAAGGCATCAGACTCGCCAGCACCTGTTCCTGCTGCCACTCTGGAAACCACTTCCCACCCCATGTCCCCATCACCCCCAGCTCTGCACACACCCCCACCTGAAGCCAAAGACCAGAACCCCATTTTCCACAGGGGCCGGACAGACGCGGAGCAGAGCTGCCAGAAGCCTGGCGTCCCACTGCTGAGCCCGGGGCTCCTCCTTCCCTTCCACCCGATGAATCACGGGAACTCCACCTGTGCGAGCCCGGGCCCAGGGCGGGTTTCGTAAACACGAGGCCTTCGTAGCAGCCAAAGTCATGCCCAGAGGCCCGGCTGCAAATACCACCCCCCCCCGCCCCCCACTGCGTGCCCCAGGAGGGGCACCAGGCCCTCAACTCAGAGCCCAGCAGCTCCTGCTTTGCACACAATTGTGACCCAACCTAGAAAGCCACAGATACTTCCAAATGCCTCAAGGGGGGGTCACTCAAACCCAAGGCAGGGGCCAGTGCCGGTCTAATAAGGGCATCGACAGTTACCACCTGCAGAAAACCCGCTTTCAGGCTAAAGACTCTGGGGATCCAACAGACCCTAAGTGCCTCCGTTTACTAGCTGGGGAGGGGTCTCCGCAGCCCTGAAGTTCCACAGATCCCTGTTGTATCAGGGGGTTTAGCACCACCGCCGCCCCCGCCCCCGCCCCGCTCCAGGCTGCTGTAAAAACCAAAGGAGGAAGTGGGTCTGCAGGTGCCCCCCAGCCCCACCCCGAGCGACACAGCCTGTGGTCACAGTCAGCATCTCAGCAAGTGGCCAGGCCGAGCCCAGGACCCAGCAGCTGCCTGGCCAGAGGGTGAGCCCCCCAGCACCGCCAAGGACCCCTGATGACCAGGTGACCTCGGACGGGCCCCATCCACACCAGCTGTTATGGCCATGCTGTGACGACCCACGGGACCCCCTCTCACTCCCCTGCCAGCAATAAATCATCAACTATGTGAGCACTGTGTTCACAGTGGGGCCCTGCATATCCCTCACCCGCTCCCCTGAGGGGGCAGAAGAGGCAGGCAGGGACATCCCCCCACAAATTGTTGCCCCTCCACAGTGCAGCCGACCAGCAGTTCCAGGGACCCTCCTCTGAGCCACGGGCCGGGCGCACAGCAATACGGGACAGCTCGGGCTCTGGAAGGAGAAGCGTCCATCCCTGGGCCACCCGCCCCTACTTCGACAGAGGAAGCTACTGAGGCTCCAGCTGACCTGAGTGTGAGCAGAAAGGCCTGGGAACCCCTGCCGCCCCGCTCTGAGGTCTGCCCCAGGGATGGCCACACCCAGGCCTCCGCCAGCCCCACCTTCCCCACCGGACCGAGGAGCTGCTGGGAGCCCGCGGTCACTCACCCGCCTTCCCGGTCCCGGAGTCCTGGGGCGCCGCGCCCCCGCCCAGCTTTATCCCCGCCCGGGCTGCCCGCCCTCCCGCGTCAAAGGCCCCTGATCGCCGGTAAACTGTGCCGGGAGGGAGGCGGGGGCACGCTGGGGCAGCCCCGAAGGATCGCGGCCAGCCTTTGGCTCCCACTGCACTCCCCCCTCCCAGGGCTGCCTGGAAGCAGGGGAGTGGGGCTGGGACAGGGATCTGAGGTTGAGGCGAGCACCCTGGTCCCAGGAAGCAGTGGGCAGGAGAGCCCCCTCCCCCACGGGGCCTGACTCTGGGCTGCAGGAGGCAGTCCCCAGGGCCCTGAATCCAAAGGCAGCCAGAGCAGGGGGAGGGGGGGAGGGAGGGGGCTGGAGGAGTGGGCGCAGAGCCAGCCTGGAGATCTCTCCAAGGCCCCGAAGCCCAGCCTGGCAGCCCAGCCTGGCAGCCGGCAGGGTGGAGGGTCAGGGGGACAGCCTGGGGCTCCCCAGTTCTCTGGCCTGTCTCTCCACTGCCTGCTGCAGGTTGGGAAGGGGGTTCCAGGACCCTTCCCTTGCTGAGGGGGCACTCAGTGCACCCCTAACTCCCCAACCCACCCACACAGAAACAACCTAGCCCTCTCTAGGCTGCCCCCAACCTCAGCAGCCCCCCAGGACCCTCCCCAGACTGCTCTCGGGCTCCGGAGAGCTGCCCACGCTTCCCCAGGGCCCCCGCGGGCCCAGCCCTCAGGTCTTCCTGTTGTCCGTTTCCCCCACAAGGAAGCCAGGGAAGCCGGCTAACAGGCCAGTGAGCCCACCACACCCCGGCCGGGGCCTCAAGGCCCCACAAAAACACCAAGGAAGGGAAGAAGAGGGAACCCCACCAGTGGGGGAGGGGTGCTCCTGTCTCTGAGGCCCAGGGTCACTTGTCCCTCCTCCCCCCAGGATGCTACCCTAGTGGGGATGGCACCAGGAAGGATGAAGCCCTCTCCCCAGACCCTGGATGGGGGTGGGGGTGGTAGCCCAGGCCAGCCCTGCCCGGAGAGGTCACCGACGTCCCTGCCCCGGCCTGCCCCCTGCCAGGTGAGCAGCAGGTGCAATTCCTCCCGAGCTGCAGCTGCGGGAACAGCCTCCACAGCTGGCCCCGGAAGGGCGGCCCCATTACCCCACCAGCCCGTCCCGACGTCGGCCCACAGACCGCTCCCCTCTCTGTTCCCACCAGGCACCTGCCAGCTGCCCACCGGCCACCCCGTCCCAGACAGAGCCCCTTCCCAGTGGCCCAGGGCCCAGGCCTTGACCCATGCCTTGGCCAGGCCCCAGAGCCCTCCCTTAGCCACCCAGCTGGCCCGCTGGGTCTGCGGCAGCCTCGGCCAGGTGCTGTGACTCACACACCTGCCCCCAGGCCTTTGTCCCTGTCCCTGTCCCTGCCTGGGCCTCCATCTGGCGGCCCTCTTCCCTCCCACCTCTCCCAGCCCCACCGCATGAACCTCTCCTCCCCCCCGCAGCCCTCCCTCCTCTCCTCACCCCCGCAGCCCTCCCTCCTCTCCTCACCCCCGCAGCCCTCCCTCCTCTCCTCACCCCCGCAGCCCTCCCTCCACTGCCCCGCCCCTCTCTGGACCAGTCCCAGAGGCCATGTGCACCTTGGACCACCCCTGGAGGGCAGGGCCACGTCCAGCCCCCTTCAGATCTCCCCAAGGGAGGGTAGAGACTTCAGAGGGTCAGCGTCCACGAGTGGACCCCCAGGCCCGCTGAGGAGACAGGACGGCACAGGACGACCGGCCAAGCCAGAGGTTCAGCAGGACCTAGTGTGACTGAGAAGCCGTGTGGCAGCCCAGGGGCAGCTCTGTCAAGGCACACACGGTGGGTGTCCAGACCAGACGCCCGTGCCAAGAGGGTGGGGACCCCGTTCCCCTATGCCACCATGCCGCCCGGTGGCCCGCCACATCGTCTGTGTTCTCCGGTCCATACCCCATCTCCCACTAGGCCTGGAAGGACTCTGCCCAGACTCCCAAGTCAGACTACAGAAGTCTCACACGGCCAGGGACCTCGCACGGATGGGGAGACCCGGTGTCCTGCCTTAGTAACCAGAGGGTCAGAGCCCTCCCACTGTGGTCCCTGGGCCTATCACTGCCCCTCCCCGGGCCCCAGCCTGCCTGTCTTAGCAAGGACACAGCTGGACTCATCTGCGTGTCCGATATTGCCCCGTTGGTGAAAGGCAGGTTCCCAAGCATCCCCCCTCCCCACGGGGCCCCACCACGTGCACTGGCACACACAGTCAGGTGAGCCCCGGGAGGCTAGAAGCAGGGTTCTGCAGGCCCTGCTGCACCCCCCTGTCCCCAGGGGTCGTCTCCTGCCCTCAGCCTCCCCGCCTTGCAGAGCCTCAGTCCCGGAGGTCTGGTTATCTGGCAGCAGTTTCCAGCCTACAGCCCGTTACTCTGGAGTATACGGTGTTGGGTTGGGAATTCCTAGGCTCCGATTCTAACAGGACGAAGAGCTTCGAAAGCCTGCCCTAGCCTGCACCCACGGTCCCCAGTGCTTTCCCCCTGGGCCCCTCTGGGCTGGTGCCGACTCCTGGCACCATGCCCCCGAGCCTCCGGAATGGGCACGGCGTCCCAGAGGAGCCGGGAGCTTCACGGATTCGCTTGGCGCCAACGGCCCCTGAGAGGTCCTTGTACCCACCAAGTCCCCAGCTCAAGCCCCTGCCAGGAAGGCAGAGGCCCCAGGAGGCCCAGAGGAGGCCCCCGGTCCTTGCCGTCCTGAGAGCCCCAGGCCTCCCCAGTCCACCAGGTGGAGCCCAACCACTCCCATGCCCCCCGCCACACACACACACACACACACACACACACACACACACACGGACCCTCAACGGGCAAAAGGCACCTGGGGTCCTCAGAACCGGGGTGGTGGCATGGGCCTCCTGGATGGTCCATGGGGCCTCCCAGAGGAGGAAGTCTCTGCCCCCCGGAACCAGCTGGAGGCCCCACGGGGTGCGCCCTGGGATACCCCGACAGCTGAGAAAGTCCTCCGTGTGGCTGCCTGTGCCCCCACACACACCTTTTCTCCTCCCTGGGCCTTTCGGTCGTCTGCACAACTTGGATATAACAGACCCTCTCAAGGGGGGAAAACAAGAGCTGCCCCCCAACATGCCCCCAGTGCCCACGGAGTTGTCCCGTGGCCTGGGGGGCAGGGGTGGGGCACCCCTGTGAGGGGAGGCTCCATTAAGGACACCCCCAGTACTGGGGGGCATTTGCTGCGCCCGCCTGAGTCCCCTCCCCCAGGAGGAGCGGCTCTTGCTCGTCCTCTGGCCCTGGACCATGCAAGGTCAGCATCCCCGAGGGGGATGAGAAGGAGGTCCTGGGGGAGATCTAGGGTGCCAGAAGACAGCTGGCACCAGACAGGCGGTCAGCCCCTCCCCCGCTGCACCTGCTGTGCCCCAGTCCCAACCAGGAGGCAGGATAGGAACCCCCCGCACCCTCAGGGGAGGGGGCTCTGCCCACAGATGCAGCAGCCAGTCCCCTGTACCCGTGCAGCCACCCTGGACCCATGGCAGGACATGGCCAGCAGCTGCCCCAGAAGCCGGCGGCCCCCGGGGAACTGGCCCCTGCGGCATCCAGGCGTGCTAGCCGTTTCTGCTCACCGCCGCACCCGAAGCCGGGCCAGCAAAGGAGGCTGCGGCCCAGCTGGAACGTGGGTCCACGCGCCGGCGCGGCTCGGCTCACCACCCCCACACACCCGAGGGGCGTGCCCAGGAGTGCAGAACAGGGGAAGGCTCCAGGACCCCTGCACACGCAGACCCCTCCCCACATTCATCCCCCACGCAGTGCTGAAGGAAGCCATCAGCCCTTTTCACAGATTAGGAAACTGAGGCTATGGCCATGCAGTCAGTGACTTGACTAGCCCGAGGCCACAGCTATGCGCAGCTGAGCCAGCCCAGGTGGGCACTACCGCTGTGTTTTCTCCTTAAAACAAGCCCTGATCCGGAAACCGAGGCCCGGCCCTCCAACAGATCTCAGGGCTCCCGGAAGCCCCGTCACCCATCGCCTCCATCCGTCACCAAGGCCCCTGCACCCCCCCCCCACCCAGCACACAGGCCGCCAGGGGTCAGGCGGGCAGGAAGGGGTCGCAAGATCACGGAGGTGGCCAGGGCTGCTGGCCAAGACCCTGGGGGACGCGCGTCAGAGGGGCCTTCAGGAGCCACGGGAAAGAGTTCTGACCTGGCCTCGGGAGGCCACATCCAAAATAACCGGCCCCACCGCCCCGGGAGGACTCTGCCGGGCGCACGTAGGCCTCACAGCCCTGGGCGCTGCCAAGCTGGGTGCGGAAGGTCATGGCTATTTGTGGGCCAGCCTGGCAGCGAGACACAGCCCCCCGGCGCCCCCAGAGAACCTGCGCAAGAGGGGTAGGTTGCTGCATCCAGGACACACGCTAGAGGGGCCCGCAGACCCCCAGGGCAGTGGGGAGCCCCGCGCCGCTACTTTTCTCTTCCCGGCGCTGCCGCCATCTCAGCTCCGTGTCAGCCCCGCCGGCATCTCCAGCGGTCGCCGGGTGCCGAGCCCCGGGCTGGATCCCTGTGTGGACGGAGAACCGTGTCCCGTCTCTGAAACCACAGTGGCGCTTCCTGCTCTTCAGCAGCTCGAACCCCGAGCACACGCAGCCCAGGATGGCTCGACGACCCAGGCCCCCAGGGAAGCCAGCGTGACACCCACCATGCACAGCGCTGTGTCCACCCTGCAACGTCGCAACCTCGTGGGTGCCCGTGGCCGTCCCACCCGTGGGAGCCTGAGGCCCACGGAGCGCAGGAGACTCTGAGGCGGGGCCTCCCCGAACCCAGGCCCTGCGGGGTCTCTAGGGGCCCAGCAGGAGGGGCTCCCTCCCATCACCCCGACCCCAGTGTGGCTCTGCCCCACACCCTTGCTCAGGTCCTGACAGCTCCCAGAGGGTCTCTGTGCCTCAGTCTGTTCATCGGTAAGATGGGCTCGCTGGACGCTGTTCCTTCATGGAGCTGCTGGTGGCCGCTCTCCTGGGATCTGCAGGGACACTTCCCTTCCCAGCAGCCTTGCCTGAGCCCCTGGAATGATTCTTCTGTGCCAGACACCCAGGGGGACTCTGAGGGGACTCTAAGCCCCGTGGGAGGACCTGCATCCAGAATGGGGATTCCCCCAGGGGTTTCCTTGGGACACCGAAGGGGCTTTTTTTCCTGCAAAATGTCCCAGAGCCTTTATTCCTCAATAGATGCGATGGCCTGGGACGGGGGGCGGGGGCAGGGCAGCCGGCAGCACGTTTCCAGAATGTTTTGGACGCCAGGCACCAGCAAAGACGGCCCCTCCCAGAACCTCAGCAACACACCGGGTTGGGTCAGCCCCATGCCCCAGTCCCAGCTGCGAGGGTGGGAGAGGCTCCCGGCCACGCCTCCCTGCCTCCAGCTCCTCGGTGCGGCTCCCATCTCTGAGCCCGGCCGGTGGTCAGGGCGGGGACCGCCACACAGAGACGGAGGCGGAGCCCAGGCCAGGCCACCCTGAACCCCCAGCCCCTGGTCCTCTGCCTGGGGCCCCCACCTTGGTCAGGTGGAGGGATTAGCTCCGGGCTGTAGCCAGCCCCTGCTTTAAAGTGACCGAGCCCGCGTCCCGTCCGCTTCCCGCGACTGGCCCTTCAGCCGCTCCTCCAGGAGCTCCAGACAGGGCACGACCAGGGGTGCAGAGCCCGTGTGGGGCTGCACGGCCCCGAGCCCGCACCCAACTGTGCTCTGCAGACTCCCAGCAGTAGGAGCCCCACAGCAGTGCCCACCTCCCCACCCAGACAGGACGATCGGGAGTGGAGGGGACACAAAGCAGGGAGGGCAGGAGACTGCACAAGAAGAGAGACATGTCCGAAGCAGGCCCCACGCGCCACCAGACTCACCAACACCGGGCACTGCCCCGGGGGGAAGGCCGGCTCCACGCCGTGCTCCTGAGCTCGCTGAGTGCCCGCCAGTCCTAGCACCGCTGCCCGCTCTTCTCTAAGCCCTGCCGGCCACCCCGGGGCAGAGCCGGGCTAATCCTATTTTGCAGACTTTAACTGAGAACCTGCGCAGGCCAGACTCTGCGGCGCGGGGAGCAGGCTCCATGGCTTTCCTGAGATAAAATTCATGGACTGTGACATTGGCCATTTTAACTATTTTAAACCAGACACTCGGGCGTTTTCTAGCATCTCCGTGGTGTTGTGTGATCATCACCACTACCTACGCCCAAAACATTTCCATCACCCCAACAAGCAGCCCCACACCTCTTGTGGACCTGCCCCGTCCCCACGGACACTCCCACCCCCGCCGCCCGCCCAGCTGCTGGCAGTCACTTGTCCACTTGGGAGCACATCTCCACGGACCTGCCACGTCCATAAAATCACACACCACGTGGCCTTGGGGGTGTGGCTCCCCGATCTCCACATCACGCTTCCGAGGGTCAAGCGTGTTGTCCCGGGGTCAGGGCTGCACCCCTTTATTGGCTCCCCTACGTGGAGACCATGCTCAGCTCACGAACAGCTGGGTCACTTGCGGGTCTGTCCCCCCGACCCCCACAGGGACTGTACGCTGTCCAGACAGCAAGGCTGGACACCCACAATCACCCGTGCTTCCAGGACCCAGGGGTACCGCAGAGGCAGGGGGCTTACCCTCTCCCCAGCAGAACGAGTGGGGTCCCTCGTGCACCCAAGTGTGAGAAAAAACCCAGGGAGGGGCAGACAGGGTATGGGGGGTGGCAGGGCCTGGGGGGGGGGTCCAGTCAGGAGGGTGGGCATGGCAGCACAGGGGCGAGGGGTGGTGGGGAGCACCTGGGCAGTCCCCCTCCTGGGTCCAGCAGGGGCGCAGTGGGCTGTGGAGGGCGCTGAGCAGGCTGGGGAGGGACAGAAGGCCCAGCAGCCAGCCAGGTAAAAGGGGGCCCTGCGGGGTCCCCGGGATTCGTCACAGCATCTGCAAAAGCTACAGACACAGCCACCGCGCGTCGAGTGAGCACAGCCCGCAGATTCGTTCGTTCTGGAGGCAAGGCTGGTTCAGAGGCGAACCCCAGCCGGCAGCAGCACCAGGACAGGAGGGGAGAGAAGAGACGAGCGACACTCTACGGGGCGACACCACCCGGCCCCGTGCGACGGCCCCCGTGTCGGCCAGCCACACACAGCCTGTGCGGGTGGGCCTGCCCACACCAGCAGCTGGACCACACCCCGCAGGACAGCGAAGGACACGCTGGCCCCCTCGAGTCTTGAGAGCTCCCCCTGAGAAGGGCAAAGGGGCTGGGGGTCAGGCGGAGGGCACGGCCCGAGGGAAGGCCAGGAGGGCGGGAGCAGAAAGGTGGTGACCCAGGCTGCCGGGGAAGCGCAGGAAATGCCCCCCGGGGAAGGCAGACCCTGGCGGGCCCCCATTCTCAGAATCACTGCAGGGCAGCGGCGGGGAGGGGCAGGTCTTTGCAACCGCAGATCGAGGGGTGTCACAGAATCAAGCACAAGAGGAGGAAACAGAAACTCCCCAGAACCCCCAACAGGGGCAGGAGAGGCCACATGGAGTGACAAGTGAGACAGCAGTGCCTGGGCCCCTGAGGTCACCGAGAGTTTGGGGAGCGTCTGCCCAGAGACAGCCGCCACCCTGGCGTCCTGGGTACCCCGACCCGCACTCCCTACCTGGTGTCACCCCGCTGACACGGTCCTTCAGGGTTGAAGCCCCTGATGACACCCACGCCACTTCGAAGGAAACGCCCAAGTCCCCTCGCCCCTGTGGGCCCCACCACCGGCTGCTGTCCCCCCACACCCCTCCTCGCTCTGCTCTGGCCTCACCCGCCCTCCTGTTGTCCTGACGACGTGCCATGTACGGTCTCGCCTCCAGTCCTTTGCCCTTGCCGTGCCCTGGGCCAGGCGCTCTCTGTCCCCAGAGCATCCTGTCCTGTCGCCAGGCCTTGGCCTCCCCTCTGGGACTCCCTCCTGGCTCCACCTGCCCGTCCCAACCCCACCTCCTCGAAGGCCCCGTCCGTCACCGGCTCACAGACACTGGGCTCCGGGTGGACGCCATCCACGGTTGTGCTCTGGGGCCAAGGGAGCTCGTAGAGAAAAAAGCTCATGGCAGGCAAGACCACAAAGTTGGCCACAGCAACCTGGCAGGGACCCTGGGGCCAGGCGCCCACAAATCATAGCACCAGCAACCGAGAGGCTCTCAGCCATCAAGGAGCCCTGCCCAAGCAGATCGCCCCACACATCTAGAATCTTCTACCCTTGATGCAGGGGCCAGGCAGAGCCCCTGCAGAAGGGGAGGTAAGTGGAGAGCCCCACCTTGCCCTGCACCGTCAACAGAGTGTGCTGTACCCAGGAAGGAACAGCATGGAGAGCTGAGGCCAGCCCCGTCCCCAGGCCAGCCTCCCCAGGTTCTGGACTCCTGGCCCAGCGCCCCCTCCTCCCAGTAGCCGTCCAAGCTTCTCCCACTGTAAGGGCCTCTCAGCAGGCCCCAGGACCCCGGCCCCCACCTCCGCAGCCTCCCTCAGGCCTGGGCACACACGCCGCAAACCATCTTTTATACACTTTTTAGTACCTCGGCACACGGGAGGGGGTGAGGCCAGCAACGCTCAGACCCGGGGGCAGCCCGGGCTCTACAAACCGGCTGCCCACACCGGAGGGCAGCTGTGGGGCTAGGTCACAGACTAGTGGGCCTGGTGTGCAGGAGGCACTCGGGAACAGCCGGTGACCCTCCTGGGACAGGCCCACGACCGCCTGTCCTCAGCGCACGGGTGCTGCTGGAACATCCCGCCTCGCCCAGGACCGGCTGACGGCCACGCCTCCCCGCCGTGGTGCTCCTGGAGCCCAGAGCCCGCCCAGAGACCCGGTTCTCACGCTCACTTCCTCACGGGAAGGGAAGGGTCGGGGAGACGCTCACCCTGCCTGCAAGACCCCAGGACAGAGCCTGCCGACGCAGAGGGGGAGGGGGGGGCGGGGGCGGGGGGGAACGCAGTGAGAGCGCAGGGGAGACAGGAAGAAACCAGGCGGGGGTGCCCCTTGCTCCCCATGGCAGGCCAGGCAGGGCCACCGGACCCCCAGCCCACCAGGCTCCTCCTGAAGGCGGGAGGCCGGGCGGGCACAAGGCGGCCAAGGGCCCACTGGGGTCAGCGTCCTTCCTCAGGCTGGGCAGGCCCAGCTGGCAGTGGCCGTGGGAACTGTCCCCAGGCCCAGCCAGCCACACTCAGGCCAGGCAGTGGGCACGTCCCAAGGGGCGGAAGCCCAGACCCTGATCCTGCTGGAGGCATGTCCAGACCTGCCGGCTGACCCAAGGGTCTCGAAGGGGAGGGTGAGGAGAACAGGGTCTCGGGCCGCCCCCACCACTACAGTCACCATCCAGCCCCCAGACCCTGCCCACCCTTCTGCTTCCCCTCCCAACAGCCACCCCCTTAGCCACGCTCCCAGAGGCCACAGCCTCCACCTGCACCCCGCACCCCTGTCTCCTGGGTTAGGGGCCCCTCCTGCGGCTCCCTCCACCCCACCCCTCCCCAACCAGCTCAGAGCCCGCCCCAGGACTGAGGCTGGGACTTCGTGGGCCACAGCCATGCTGGGCCTCATCTCCGGCCCGTGGAGGGGGAAGGGTAGCAAACAGGCTGGACGGACAGACGGACACACTTGATAGACAGCTCCACCCGCACGCCAGCCCACGTGCCGCAGGGGGCCTGGGAGCCCCCAGCTCCGCCCCAGTCCATCCCTGCCCCCTACACTCCACCGGGGACCCCCGGCCACTGGCTGTCCTCACAGGCCTGGGGGCCCCTCGGGACGGCCCTTCCGGTGACTTCCTGCCAGGGAGGCTGGGGGAGGGAAGCACGGCCTCCAGCTGGCTTCCTGCGGCTGCCCGGCCGTGGGAACACCCCAGCCGCCGAGGTCTAGGAAGAGCGGTGCGGGGGCGGGGGAGGCTGGTCACCCATCAGCAGGGCACGCACTGTGCGCCTCGGGCTGCCCGGACCCACTGCCCGTCTTACGTTTCCCAACATCCCCACGAAAGGGGTTCCTACCCCCGTTTACAGAGGGGGAAACTGAGGCACGGGTGGGTGAGTTCCACCAAAGGCCTGAGGCAGGACCTCCTCTCTGCCCCTGTCAGGCTCTCACCCCACCGCGGAGTGGGGGGCGGCAGGCCATCCCAGCCACGCCTCAGAGCTAAGGAAAAGCCAGAGAGGGGAGCGCAAGCTGGTGGCTGTGCCGGAATGGGGTCCGCTCCCCACGCCCCCCACACACAAGGAGCTCCGCGTCTGTAAATGAGGGACCGACAGTCCTGGCTCCACGCCACTCTGCAAGGACCACACAAGCCCCGCCAAGGCCACCTTCCCTCCCAGCACACCTCCCACACTGCTGCCCTGAGCAGGGTCCTCCAACCCACACACGCAGCCCCCACCTGGGGAAGCGGCTGGCTGTGAGGAGGCCCCAGAGTGTGGCTGACGACGCAGCTGCCCCAGCGACTTGGCTAACTCCGGCCCGAGCCCCTCCCTCCTACTGTGATGCCCGCATCCTTCATGCCCCGGGCCAGATGCTGCCTCCTCCCAGAAGCTCACCTGGACTTCTACCTACCTACCTTCTATCTACCACAGCCTCAGACTCGGAGGGTCACACGCTCTAGGAAAGCCGCTGCTGTCCTGCTCACCCACACTCCCAGGGTCAGGGCCACCTCTCTCTGCCATCACCCATTCCCCACCAGGGGCCAGTGCAGGCCTGGGCAGCCCCTCACAGGGCACAGGGAGGCGGAAGTGAGGCCAGGCCAGTAGCTTCCAGCCGACATCACAGCCGCCGAGATGGAGGTGATGGGCGTGGGCGCTGACTAACATGCTCGGGTCCATCCAGACCCAGAGACCTGGGTCCATGGGGACCATCAGGAAAGCGGCCCGTTTCAAGTGAGATGCAGAGCGGTCAGCTCCCACGAAGTCAAGCTGAGATGCCCAGGAGCTCGGAGCCCACCGCCATCAGAGATTGCCTGGGCTGTGTGGGTTTTTATACGGAACATCACAACATCTGGATTAAATCACAATGATGCAGTCAGGGACCTGTTCGAGCGTCACCCCTCCCCAGACGTGAGCCCCAGGGCAGGTGGTGCTATCTCGGCCCACTCCGCCCAGGCGCCGAGAGCCCAGCATGCCAGCTGAAGAAGCCAAGGCACCAACAGCCGCGCTTCCCCAGGTCCCAGGCCCCTGGCGAGGGCGAGCGGAGAGCCGGGCGAGACCCAGTCGCACAGAGCAGACGCGGGGCAGGAAGCAGCAGCAAGGCTCGGGCGGCTGGAGCTTCCCCACCAAGGCCTGACCTCCCATCCAGTCTGCTGCAAGGTCCACAGTGTGCTCCAAGCACCCCATTCTCCAGACAAGAACACTGAGGCTCAAGAAGCCCAGAGGCAGGCGCGGGTCACCAGAGAGACCAGCAGAGCTGGGACCAGGGCTCTGGGCTCCTCCAAACCATGCGGAGGGGAGGAGAGGACAGCGAGACGACCGTGGAGCGCCCCAGGCACCCCCAGACAGCCCCTGAGTTCCACGCGGCCATTCCCAGCAGACGGGCCACTGGGCAGCCAGCCAGAGAGCAGCCCGAGAGGAGCGGCGCGGCTGAGCACGGCAGGGAGATGAAAGCAGGGAGATGTTTGCTTTGGCAGGCCCTGGTCTGGGCCAGAGCGTGAGGAGGGAGCTGGGGTCCCCACACCAGCAGATGATGGGGGGCACCATCAGGAGCGCCCTCTGGGGGCGGGGCGACACAGAAGAGGTCAAGCCCACCACGTGTAGCCACGGGGCAGGGATGGGACAGGCAGGCAGCGGGGGAACCCGGGGCGGGTGGCCGGAGGGGAATCCTCGGCGCCCTCCCGCACCTCTTCCGGGAAGCCTGAGTCACAAGAGGGGCCGCCGGGCCAGGAGAGCGGCTGGGAGCACCAGTCCCCATGGGAAGGGGACAGGGCAGGGCCGCCTGCCTGTCAGCCCGCCTCCACCGGCTGGGCCAGCCCCGGCTTTGGGGTCTCTGCGGCCACAGAGGCCGTGGGAACGGGCTCCTGCCGCTCCCGGGAAGGGCTGTGGGGACGGTGGAGCTGGAGAAGGCAGATCGGAGCCCCCCTGTCTGCGGAAACTGAGAGCCCTAAGGAGAACCAGAACTGGCCCGAAGCCCGTGACCTGTCCTGGACTACGTGTGCTCCGGTAGCCATGCCTGGACACTGCGGAGGCCTGCGGCAGCACGTCTCCTGACATCCTGGGCTCAGAGCCCCATCCCAGCACATCAGTGCCCCGCTAAGCACTCAAGACCCCAGACTCCCTACGGTGGGAGCCGTCCTCCCGATGCTCCCACTTCTGGGACCATATCCCAGGGAAGTCGGACCCTCGAGGCTCCGCTCCACCCCACCACCCCTGCTCTAGAACACTCCGCGGCTCCCCCGAACCTGAGCGAGGCCAGTTCCCTACCTTCCGTCTGCCCACACCAGCAACAGTGCCTGCTCGGGGCACCAGACGTCCTGAGGGACACGTGTGCTGCCCCCCAAAGAGCACCTAGGGACCCGGGGTGATGACCCACTGACAGACCCTGATCGGGTCCAGCCCTCATGTGTTGGGAGACTATGGCACTGACGCCCACCCCAAGGGTCACCCAGAAGGAGAGTGGGGCCCTGAAGCCAACTTCCCAGCCCAGCCCCTCCCCCAGCAGACACTTCCTGAGCATGGGACGCAGGCCCTCCCCGCTGCTGGCTTGTGGTGACGTTCCACGGTCCTGCCTCCATGCAAGACCCCACCGCGCTCAGGCCAGGCAACCAGGACGAGCACCGTAATGGCGGCGGCCAGAAGACCCAGGACAGAGGGGTCGGCAGTGTTGGAGGCCTGGGGACCTCCCGCGGGAGATGGGCCTGGCGGGCGTAGGTCTGACAGCTGACACCGGCCCTTCCTGGGTCCCCCTCCCCACCACCTGCCAGCCCTCACCCCTATCCAATGTCTTCCTAGCACATCTGCGAGCGTCACCCTGCGCGGGTGACCTCCAGCTTGGGCAGTCCGGCTCACAGCCTCTCGGGGCCAGGCTCACAGTAGGCTCCCCAGTTTGCTGGCCCAGGGAGACAGGAAGGCCTGACTGGCTGCTTTGACCCGGATCCCAAACCACCCGGGGACCCTAAAGGTGCCGGCCCTGTGGAGGGGCACCCCCGGGTAATGAGATCCTGCCCCCCACGGGTGAGGTGATGAGAACCCTCCTACCCCTGACAAGAAGACCCAGGGTCCAGGTGGGAAGGAGGGAAGTGGTGTTCCCCACACACCTTCTGACTGCCAGGGTGCGGTCCACCCACATGACTGACCCCACACCTCCTTGCTCCCATTCTACAGATGCAGAAACTGAGGGCCGAGGCAATGGTTCCTGGGAAGAAACTAAATCCAGGCCCTCCTGATTAGCTCCGCCTTCTCTGTTGTACCTGCGGGCCCTGGGAAAAGCCCCGAGGGGCAGTACAGCATAGCGGGGACTCCAGGGAGCAGGTGACAGCAGCAAGGGAGGCCGGGTGGAGGCAAGATGCCAGGCAGCTGGTGGGGAGGCCATCCCAGACGGAGGGCACAGGCTAGGGCCGGGCAGCGGGGAGAAGCCCCGGTGCACTGTGTGGTGACTGCCTACAGTGAGGTTTGGAGCCTCTGGGTAACGGCAAGTTCAAGGTTTCTGGGAAACCATCAGCCATCGCTGGAACCACAGCCCCAGCCGCTCCCGGCTCTGCCCCTCCAGCCAAACGCTGCCTGGACATGCCCGTGCCCTTTCTCCTTGACCTCTTGCTCGGGTCCACCAGCCAGTGAGGCACAGTGTCCCCATCTGGATGTGAGCCCCCAAGGCCCCTAGCACAGGCCTGTGTGCTGCCAGTGCACCCCACTGGGGAGCAGGGCGGGCTCACAGCAGCTTGGCCAAGGCCGATGGTGCGCACCTCTTCCCAGCCACGTGGGCAGGAAGTCAAGCTGGCACGCAGGAGACAGAGGAGACTCGCTGGGGCCCCCAGCCCCATCCCGGAGGTCAGGGAAGGTGTCCCGGAGGACAGCAAGGGCAAGGAGGGGCCGGCAAGCCAAGGAGACAGCCTGGAGGCCCCATCTGCTCACCACCGGCATCGTCCTCCACCACCCTGAGCACTCGGACAGGGGCACACGCCCTGCCCTGTCCCCCTCCAGCCAGTGGAGTCCTGAGGCTCACCCCCGACACCCACCCGATCCCAGCACGGGGCCTGGCACAGAGTAAGTGCACAGAGTAATTACGGGGTGCAGTGGTCGTCCTAGGGACACTTGAGGGGCAGCCTCTCTCCCTGAAGAGCGGCCGGGAGGGGGGGCCGTGGAGACCCACCCATGCCGGCCTCAGGCCCAGACTCAGCCTCTCCCGTTGCCTCCTTACAGCAGCCTGCAGGGTGGGCCAAACAGCACCCACTTCACAGATGGGCAAACCAAGGCCCTGGTTAGATCTGCAGGGGAAATGGACCTGACTCCACCGCACTGGGCCTCAGTCTCCTCATCTGAGAAATGGGGTTAATAACCTCACGGGAGGACATGAGGTCATGAGGACATGCACGGAGCTCTGAAGAGGCCGCTGGGCAAGAAGAGCACAGGTCCCCTCCACGGACCCCATCTGGTCCCCACCCCCGGGCTGCTCTGGTCCGAACCCATTATCAGGTGCGGAGCTGACCACAGAGCCCGCAGGCCAGGAGACGAGGCGCAGGGCCTGGCGAAGAGGCTGGGGTGGCCACGGGCACTGTGACCTGCTGGCCTGGACCCCCTGCCACCCTCAGGCCCGCTCTCCCAGAGCCAACGGGCCAGGCGCCGGCCTGAGAGGTCACCACACCACACAGGGGCTGCGCTCTGCCGGCTCGCAGCTGGCCACACCGCCGGTCCCAGCCGCAGCTGCCCAGCCGAGCCCCAGGCGCGCGCGCGGAGCCACCTGTGAAATCCCTGCGACACTGGCGCCAGGCTGCCGGCGCGGCTCCGCAGCGGGGCCAGGGCTCGGGGAGGCACTGCCAGGCTACCAGCCCCGGCAAGGGTCTGGGCCGGGCCGCAGAGCTCAGCCTCCGGGAACATGGGCTGGGGACGTCGGCTGCCCTCCCCGTCCTACCGCAGGACAGGGAAACCCCTGGGGTTCTGAGAAGACCAGGTCCCCCGGGACCACGCCGATGAGGAAGCAGAGTAGGGACCGGGGCCGCACCAGAACCCCGAGCCGCAACTTCGGGAGGACGACCTGCGGACGGGGTCACGCGCCCCCCCAGACACGGGAGCCAGCTCAGCTCTTCCGGCCGGGGTCGTCCCGCTGCACGCCCCCGGGGAAGGGGGGAACGACGGGCTGGGCCCCGAGCCCGGCCTCCAGCGCCCTGCACGTGGCCGCGCCCAGGCCCGCGTTCCCGCAGCAGCAGCAGCAGCGGCGGCCAAGCCAGGCCGCGGGGTCCCGGGACGCGCCCAGCGCAAGAGGCGGCCGCGCTCCGCCTGCGCGCCCACGGCCCCACGCGCCCGCGCCGCGCGCCCACGCCGAGCGCGCGCCGAGGAGACTGACCTGGCGGTCCCGGCGCCGGCTCGACGGGCGGAGGCAGGGGGCGCGCGTGCACGTGGGCCGGCGCGCGCAAGCGCGACCCCGGCCCCGGGAGCGCGGGCCGCGCCGTCGGGTCACGTGGGCGGCGCGGCCCAATGGGAACGCTCCCCACGCTGCAGTCGCGCGCGCGCGCGCGCGCCCGGGAGGCCCCGCCCAGACGGAAAGGGGCGTGGCCATGGGGGCGGTCCGGGGTCTGACCTTGGCCCCTGGCGGGGGCAGGCTACCAAAGGCTGGGAGTGCGGATGTACTGCGGCTCCTTTGAGCCCCCGGGGGAGGATGGACGGGCAGTGTGGACGGAGGGGGAGGGGTCCCGAGCTCGGGAGAGGTCCGGAGGCCAACAGTTTTACGAAACTTAAGGTGCCTCGACTTACCCACTTGTCCATGGGGCTGAGCCCCAGATCCGTGGGAGGGGTTTCCGGAAGGATGGGGCCTGCACAGCAGTCACCCAGTGGCCGCACTGGGGTCTCATGTACGGGGGGCCTCTGGAAGTGAGCTCCTAGAGGTGGTCATCAGGGCCACGGGGACCTCACGCACTCCAGGGCAGGCGCCCACACAGAGGTGCCTGAGAGAAGTGAGGCCCAACTCTTCCCTGTCTCCCTGTGCCACGTGGGCTGGGCCATTTCAGCCACCAGCCAGCCCCCGGGGAGACTTTTGAGATGCCCCTTGGGGACTGGTAAGGGGGTCTCCTTCTGGATCAGCACTTCCTAGGGGGCTCGTGGCTAGGCACGAGGCCAGAGAGGTAGGCACAGAAGCAAGTCTCAAGTCTCCCGCCACACCAGTCCATGGGTGCCCCCTGCCCTCGGCCCAGCCAAATGCCCAGCCTCTCCTCCCCCAGCCAGGTGGAAGCTTGCTCTGGGACCACCTCTGGGGGAGGCTGCTCTCCCCCAGCCGCCCACCCTCAGCAGCCACAGGGACCCCTGGAAGGCAGGTGATGGCTGAGCAAGGGACAGACAGGTTCACACTCCAGGCCTGAATTCCAGGCTCCAGAATCCCCCCTGGAATCGGGAAGCTCCGAATGCAGGAGATCCCCACCAACCCCCCCACCCCAAGCAGTGGAGAGGAGGCCCCCCTCAGAGATGGATTAGGGGGAAGACAGACTGTGCAGGGGCCCACGGGGTGGGCAGGATTAGCAGATTAGCTCGGAGGAGGACAAAGATGAGGTCAGTGCTAAGTGGATTTCCAGAAAGCAGCCTCCAGCCCAGCAGGCTTGGCCCCAGAAGCAGCAGGGCCACAAGGAGGGGACGAGCGCCAGCCATGTGGGCCGCAGGTGCTCCGCGGACACTGGCCTCCGCGTGTGAGCCTCCCCCGGCGGGCTCTGTTGCTTAACCTCTCCTAGCCTTGGTTTCCTTATCCAGAGAGTGGGGCCACAGCGATCGCTCCCACCTCAGAGGAGACGACCGGCCTGGTTAGTGCCAGGTTAGCTCTGTCCGGTCCTGAGCAGGTGCTCAGTAAACGTTCTTAGGACTGTCCTTTGAGGGCCATCCTCAAAGAGCACGTGGTTCAAAGTCGAGGCAGGGAAAAGCGGAAGTTCTATGCAGGTACGAGGTATAGGCGTGGAGCAAGAGAAGGGCCTCGGGAACGAAGGGCCTCGGGTGGCCGCGCCACACCCTCTGCCCCTGCCGTTTCAGCCCCAGGGGCCCATTCTGAGCGCACCCCGACAGCACCTGACCCCCGGCAGGCACCGAGCCTTGAAGGCGTTAGCACCCCGGGACAGGCCTCGCCAGTGGGCACACACCCCAGCCTCCGGTCTGCGACAAGTCTTCAAAGCGGCACCTGAACACTTCTCAGAAGGCCCTGGGCATCACCCCAAATACACGTCCTGCACCCCAAGGCCCCACTGCAGGCTGCCACCAGGGCATACGAGGGAGCCGCCATGAGCTGAACAGGAAGAGGAAGCCAGACTTGGGGAGCACAGGCTTGTGGGCCAGGGAGCAGTGAGAGCTGTGCTTGTTTCTCTCGTTCCCGATTTCCGGTAACACACCCATGTTACTTATGTGACGACAGATTTTCTTTGGGCGCTGGTTAACTAGGCTGCGAGGCAAGTCAGCTCGGACCGGCAGTCCGACCCACCAGTCGCCACCGGGCCTTTCTCGGGGGCAGGCGGGGGGTGTCAGGAGCTCCTAGTAGCTGGGCATCCCTGGGGTCTCAGGTGGCCCCGGCCCCTCCCCTCCAGGTTGAGCGATCCCGGGGAGCAAGGTTTCTCGTTTATCATCGAGCCTCTAGAGTCACACATGCCCATCTCCCGTAGGTCGCACAGGCCAGCCCCAAGTCAGTGCAGGAAGGGCAGGGCCGCTGAGCAGGCAGGAAAGGCAGGAGGAGCTCAGGCCCTGGGACAGCAGCCGGAAGCACCCGGGAGCACCCACCAGGTCTGGGAATCAGGAAGGGTGTGTCCTGGGCGTCAGAATTTCAAGGAGGTTCTGCACACCAAGCAGATGTCTGCCCATTGAGTCCAGAGGAGTGCTCCAGTGTGTGTGCAAAGGCCTCCCCGACGACAGCCACAGCCGGGTGTGTCCCCCACCCAACCCTGCGGGCCTGGGCCCATCTGAGCCTGCACCTGGTGACTTCCAGTTCCGTACCTAGAGCCCCTGGGAACTCCGGGCCGTGCCCATATCCCAGACTGCACACGCACGTCCTCCACCCAGGATGGTGCAGCAGAGATCGTCAGAGGCTGGAGGAACCCCTCGGCGAGGGCTGCCACCAGTGAGCGGGCCCAGACACCCAGAGTGCCCACGATCCCGATGCCCCCCAGGGCAACAGGACTGAGGGTGGTATCGCTGGGACCCAGCACGCCTCACGCACGCCCTCTGGTGGTGTCTGTGGGAAGAGCAAGCAGCGCAGGTGTGAAACCTGGAGGGTCGTTAACACTTCCTGGCAACAGTGGGTCCAGGCCGGGGAACCTGGATGGAACTGGGGGTCCCTAACCACCCCCACCCATGGGACAGGGCCCGCACGAGCCCAGGGACTGTGGAGGCCACCGCCAGGCCTGCCCAAGCTAGAAGACACCATCCTCCCAATTTGTGTGTGTGTGTGTCTGTCTTCTCCACAGGGCCTGGGGTCCGCTCACCGCCCAGGTCGCCTGCATGCCCAGCGGCAGCCACTCAGGGACCCGAGGAGAGGGCCGCACCCCCCGCCCCCCCCCCCCCCCGGGGAGATGCAGAGACCCCCGGAGCTGTGGCGGGTGGCGGCCACCAGAGGGCAGCATGGTTTGCCAGAGCCCCAGCTCCGGAGGCCCCGCGGGAGAGGGGAACCCCACGACTCGTCACACCCAGCACCTCACACCGCCTTGGGTTGCTGACCCTCTACCCCCCGCAGCAGACTTTGCAGCAAGGCCAAGCCCGCATTCCCAGGAAGCTGCCACGGCTGCGGATGAGGCCTAATGAAGTAGTGAGTTCCCCGTCACAGGAGTGTCCAAATATTCAACAGCAAACCCGAGCTCATGAGTTTGCATGCTGCCCCACCACTTACCAGGAGAGCCCACATGGACATCGGGTATGGTTCCCTGGCCTGGAAGAGTGCCCACCACCCCCAGGGCACACACCATCCCCACCACCCCACCACCCCCAGGGCACACACCCAAGTGGCCCTAGTCTCCCCCTCCCTGTCTGCAGGCTCTGCGGGTAAGCCTCGGGCCCCACCCTCCAGGCAGACAGACACTCGGGGTCCGGGCGACACTAGCGTGGGGGCTTGCGGGATGCTGCAGGCCCCCAAGGCGGGCAGGGCCGCCCAGACAGGGGAATGGTGCCTACGGAGGAAGGTAGAAAGGCAGAAATGCAAGGCACATCGGGACCACGTAGGCACCACCAGGATCGGGGCATGCGGCGAGTCATTGCATCCCGGTGGCAGAGGGCCTCGGACGCCATGCGGACATGCACAGCCTTCACTCTGCGTGCACAGGGTGTCCTCCAAGGGCGCAGGCCATGGCTTATTAGCTGGGGCTCTGGGGTTGCGGCTGGTAGTTACTGAGTACCCAGCGCCGGCATACTGAAGACACATTCAGGGGGCACCCCATGAGAGAGGGGGAACAAAGATAGGGCAGTGGCCCAAGGTAGTGAAGAACCAGGCGAGTTCAGGATGGGAGGCGAGGGTGGGGGACTCCCACAGTTGCCTAGGACTTAGAGGAAAACTCAAGAGTGGACCCTACTCTTGGTGAGGTGGTGAGCATCTTGTTCTTGGAGGTAAGCAACTCCTGCTGGGCGCCCCTCCAGCTTCAACAGTGGAGAGATGCCCCTGCTGGAGAGGAGGCCAGCCTACTGTCCTGGGCACTGAAGCATTGAAACTGCTCTTGGGGATTTTCTTCAGAATGGGTTTACAGGGAAGAGGGGCCCGGCCATGCCCAGTCCCACCCCGCCTCTGCCCAAACACAGCATTGTACAGCTGAGCACCTGCTAAGTCCAGGCTTGTGCCGGTCCCCTCGCAGGGTCAGGAAGGAGACCATGACAGGAGGAGCCGGGAGCGCGGTGGGCACAACTGAGGGTAAGCGTGTCTGGTCCCTCCGTGCAAGACATGGCTGAGCCTCTGACAGCTTCATTGCATACACCCCCAGTTCTGTGGGAGAAGATGCATGGCAGAAACAACTGTGTACAAGAGCCCCCCCATCCGAGTACAGAACCTCCGATCAGCATACAGAATCCCCCGATCAGAGTATAGAACCCCTGATCAGCGTACAGAATCCCATCAGAGTACAGAACCCCCCATCAGAGTACAGAATCCCCGATCAGCGTACAGAATCCCCCATCAGAGTACAGAATCCTCGCTCAGAGTACAGAATCCCCTTCAATTAAACTTTCTCATTGGTACCAGCATGCAGGAAGAAACCCAGCAGGTACGGGGTCAGAGCTCTGCAGGGCCTCAAGCGTGCATGGAGTGGGGTGGGGGGTCCTTCCCATCAGGCCCAGGAAGAGACAAGCCCGATTCCTAATACCAAAGGGAAGGATGGCGGGGGGGCGGGGGACGGGCTAGGTAACTAGCTCGTGCTCTCTCTCTCTCCCTCTCTCCCTCTCTCCCTCTCTCTGGGCCTGCCCTCCATACCGGTGCGGATGCGAGCGGATGACCTGCCTGGGCAGCCAGAGGAAGTGAAGCGAGGCCACCACCCACCACCACAGATGACGGGGACCGCGGGTGACAGAGCCAGCGGGGAGGCGCCCAGGTGTAGCCATGTCCCCAAACCTGGAAGCAGGACGCCAACCAAACCTGCCCACGCGTGCACCGGGGGCGGTGGTGCGGAAGCCCCCTGGGGTGGGTCCCTGAGGGAAGGAGCCGCAAAGGCCACGTGTCCCTCCCGAGCAGAAGCCCCTTGGCTCGGACGCGGCGGGCAGGGACCAGCCTGGAAGCAGGGTGCTGAGCGTGAGAGGTCAGACACGAAGGACCGTGCTCGCAGGACAGAGTCCCGTGCAACGTGCACAACAGGCGACCTCACGGACCCAGAGCGCGGATGAGTGCTGGCCCGGCCTCAAGGGTCGTTCTGGGTGATGGACATGCTCTGGGATTTTGTAAGCTGGTGGCTCCGCCGGGCCGCGCCCTGTGAAATGGGTCATTTCATGCTCCTCAGTGTCTCCTGAACAAAAACAGGGCAAGGGGAGGCAGAGGGCGTGGGAGCCCCTGGCAGGTGCCGCTCTGTGTGGCTCCTCCCTCCCAGGCTCAGGGTCACCATCCTGCACCCCGACACTCAGCATGACCGCGCCCCAGACGTCAGCCCTTGGGACGAAGCAGGCGCCCCAGGCCGTCCCGAGCGCTCCCCCCCTGCACACAGCACAGGTGAGCCTCAGGGAGGCCGTGGGCAAGACAGCGCAGCAAGGCCCCCCACGCAGATGGGTCCCCGTGTGTTCAGGGACCGTCAGAGCCAGCGTGGGTGGACCGAGGCTGCAGTGCAAGACCCCCACCCGTGGGGCCAGCGGACCGCCAGGAAGCGCAGGCTGCCCTGTAGAGGGCTGGCAGCCCCTAGGGGCCTCAAGAAGGGACCAGCGTGGCTGGATTCAAGCTCCAGGGACCCCTGGATTCGAGCTCTGTAGGCCACCTAGGGGGAAGGGGCACTTCCAGGAACAAGGGAAAGAAACCAGGAGCCGGCTGGCTTCCCGGGAGGGAAGTTCTGATCTCGTGTGTCGGGAAGCACAAAGGCAGGGTGAGCTCCAGGCACAGGCCCCCCGGGCTCTGGCTGTGCTTCTCGGACATGCTTTCTCCTCGTCCTCCGTGGTTTCCCTCGTGGTCACAAAAAGGCTACGAGGTTACGCAGGGACGGGAGAGCGCACAGAACCCACAAGGCTGCCTCTGGCAGCATCTCCTTGGCCTAAATCAGGCTAGACTTGCCCACCCTGAACCCACGTTGGCTGGGGGTGGGGAGGGGCCACACCCCTGCTTGGACAGCACTGCCCAGGCTTCCCCCTGCTGCTGATACCTTTCCCTCCACCACCTACCCGTTTCCTCCTCCTCAGTCTTCACATCAACCAGTTCAGATGTCACCTCCTCTGAGAAGCCTTCCTGGGTTCCTCCTCTGGGAGGGGTGGGAACTTGGAAGCCTGGGGCCACGTTTCAGGTCTGTCTCTGGTCTGCAGGGTCCCCTCTGAGCCTCCGGGGAAATAATCTGGGGACTCACCTGTGAAAAGCGGACAGTGACAGGGCTGGGGACAGTGCAGCCTGAGACCCCTGTGCAGGAGGGTGCCCTGAAATCCCCCCATGGTCCCCACCCTCTCTCTGGTCAGAATAAACTCAGAGGCCTTCCTCCCACACCTGGAGTTTCCGCGGACACTGTAAACACATGGAGTTAGCAGGAGTGTCAGCCGCCCTAAACAAAGCCGCTTGCCGGAGACGAGGTGCAGACCACGGCGGAGGCTCGGGCTACAAGGACCCAAGCAGGATTTAAACAGGATTTGATTTACAGAGGGGAAAAAGAATTATCTACAGGGCCCAGGACGTAGTAAAGTCCATTTGTTTTGAAGGGATTGGAGGGATGAAGGATGGAGGGAGGAGGGGGAGGGGAGAGGGGGGAGGGGTGGGGGAGAGGGGGAGGCAAAGAGGTGATGCCCACCTAGGACTAATGTCCGGCAGTAACTAAGTGTTAGCCGGGTTCGACGTTGCAAGCAGGGACCTAAGAGGCCGACACCCCAGTGTCCACACTGACCAGCATCCCAGTGCCCTGGCAGGAACCGAGGTCAGCCCAGTGGCAGTCGCTCCTTGGCTACAGAATCACCGGGGAGGTTTGGGTTTAAATGCTGGTTCCCAAGCTTTTGCCCAGACCACTTGAATTTGCCTCTCCAGGATCCAGGCATAAGCATCGGATGGAAGCTTCCCGGGGGATTCTGATACACACCCATGCATTCAGGCCCACACGGCCATGAGGTGGACCCCAAAACACGTCTGCTTTCTCACTCGCTCCTCACTGCGGCACCAGGTATTACCGTCCTCATCATACAGTTGAGGGGAAACTGAGGCACGGAGATGCTAAATGACTCACAGCGGAAAGGACGCAGCAGGGCCAGGATTTGGATCGGAATCTGTCTTCCTGAATGTCCCCCTCGCCTCGTCTGAGGCCCCACCGCAGTCTCTCCAGCCACCCGGGGACCAGACTAGAAACAGAAATTGGCCCCAGAAGGAGGAGGGCCCAGGGAGTGGGGGCAGAGCGGTACCCTGGAGCAGCGGTCAGCCCGTCTGGGCTCTGACGTCCCAACTCTGTGGGACAGCATGGCGGTCCCTTTGGACAAAACACTCTGATGTCTGAACTTGGGGGCTGTAGGGCCGCTGCCCCTGGGGGATGGGGTGGGGGTCCGTTGCAGTACCCTAGTCCTGGTGTGGGGTCTCCAAGGGCCTGTCTTCCGGGGCCTCCTAAGTCAGCACAGAAGGGCTATTCCTGAATCAGGCCAGGGCCCAGCCCTGCTGGGAGTGACCGTCACTCCCCCACGCTCCTTCCAGGCACCCTCTGGGCTCCCCCCCCCCCCCCCCACCCCCCATGGGCAGCACAAGAGTTCCTCCTCGTTAGCGGTCCCGGCACGGTGGAGCTCACAGGGGCCAGCCGAGGGAGCTGTGCCGGACCCGCCCTCCCGATCGCCGGGCCCGCTGTCCCCATCACCACCACGCCCACCGGTGTCCACACATCCGCTGACCGATCTCCCAGCCAGATCCAAGGCTCCTGGGCCCAGGGAAGGGGACGGAGGGCAGCGACAGGATGCGAGGCTCGTTTCCAGAGAGCGGACGGGGGGGCCGGAGCCCCAGTCCTCACCGGCAGCCTCACCCTTGTTGTCTCACGGACTGGCCCCAGTTGGTCAGGTGTGGAAGGGAACCAGTTTGCTGGCCCTGAAAAGGCACCGTGACCAGGGACAGCCCTCCCGACAGCCTGCAAACAGGACTTGGCCCCACCCTGTCTCTCACTCGGCCTCAGGCTTCAACCCTGTCCAGCCCTCCTGCCCCCCCTGAACACCTTCCGGGCCTAGCCTCTGGCCTCCGGCCGGTCCCAGATGCCAGCAGCATCATGGGAAGAAAGAGGACAGCTTGGGAAGGGCCTCAGGTAGGACGTCTGGCACCTCCCTGTTCCCCACAGAAAGAGAAGCCTCCCTGGGGCAGAGGCAGGGCAAGGCACGGAGGTCACGGGGCCTGTTGTGATGCGTGAGATCCTCTCTAAAGAGGCGCCCGGGTCAGATGCGCAGGTGATACGTGCCCAGACTGGGGGCCCTGACCGCTGACTCCCCCCCGAGAATAAGCCCTAGTCACACACTGAGCCTTGATCCTGGCTACATGCTAAACCCTGATCACACATTGAGTCCCATCCTGGTCACACAGGCCTTGGTCATCACTGAGCCTTGACCCGAGTCACACACGGAGCCCTGCCCCTGCCCCACACCTGACCCCCCACACACGGGGACCCTCGAGTTTGGCAGGGCTGAGGGACATCATTCCCTACGCCAGGAGAGCAAGCTGAGGTCCCGGGGCAGGAAGCCGTGCCCCTAGCTGCCCCTCGCTGCCACGGCAGGTCCAGTGCCAAACTGGGACCTGAGTTCGGGTCTTGAACACTGAGTCTGGCCCTGGCGCCCTCTTACCAAAGCTTTTGAGGACCTGACCAGGGCCCTGGAGGGGCCACAGGGGAGAGTGCACAGTCTCTTGTGGGTAAGTGACCTGGGGCCAGGGTGTGGAGAGGGCCTGTCCCTACCATTGACAGAGGGTGACGCCTGGCAGGGGCCGATGGCCAACCTCCCCAGGAGGTCTCTGGGGCAACAGGCCAACAGAACAGGATGATTTGGGGGGGGGCCGGTACTTCCTTAGTAGTGAATGACCCCACCCTGCACCCCATCAGCAAGGCTGCAGATCCTGGCCCTGTGGGGAGCAGGCATCCCCACCCCCAGCACGGACCCCCCCCCCCCAAATGCAGCTCACTTCTCTATAAAATGCAGGACACAGCCAGACCCACAGCCGCTTCCGTGAACCTCTCGGGGCTCGTGCATTTCTGGTTGATTTTTCAAAGACAATAAATACTGTCAAACATCCCCACGGGGCTGAGCGGTCCCCCCACCCCACTCCGCACTCCCCCGTCAAACACATTGACCATCCCAACGCGAGAAGTCATCCTAGAGATTCCAAAGAGCATCAGCCTGGCTCCAGGCCGCGGATGTGAGGGAAGGCTTCCTGTCAGACCACCCGCTCCCTCTCCCATCTCAGAGGAGCGTGGACTTCAGCATCCCAGGGCGGGGGCGGGGATCCGGCCTGCACCTCAGCCCAGGCTGCCCCGCTGGGCAGTGCCCGCCCGCTCCCTGACACTCCACGCCCGCCAACCCAGAGAACTGGCACCAGTTTTCTGGAAAGCCACCGTCCTGGCCAACAGAAATAGCATCGCTGCCCATTCCCACCAGCTGCCCGCCCCTCAGGGCAGTGGGCAGAGTGGACCGGACAGGGGTCCGCCCAGGCTCCTGTCACCTCCCCCCCCTCCCCATGCCTCATCAGCTGCAGGAGGGGCTTTATGCAGAGACATGGGGACTCACGCGTCCCCAGTGCCTGGTTCAGATCCTGGCTCCGCCTCCCGCGAGCTGGGTGGTCCCTGCCCTCTCTGAGACTTTGTTCCGCCGGCTGGATGACTGGACGTCCCACCTGCTCTGTGCCCTTCAACCACCAAGAGGGGGCTGCCTGGCCCTTCAGAAGGGAGGCCAGGAGAGCAACAGAGAGAGAAGACAAAGCTGCAGCAGGAGAGGATGTGGCTAGATACTAGGAAGAACTTCCCGCTCATAAGAGAGGTATATATCTCCCAGGGAGCTTTCTGGGGAATTCTGTAAAAGCAAGAGGAGCCCGGTGCCTGCGATGGGGCCCTGGTAGCCTGAAGCCCCGCCCTTCTTCCCACATCTTCTAAACGAGTGCCCAGCTGGATCTATTGAGCTCCTCCTGTAGACCCGCACAAGTGCTGAGCGTCGCGGAGGGAGAAACAAGTAAAATCCGGGCCCTGCCTGGGAGGAGTTGAACAATCAGTTAGAACCCGACTGGGGTTGGGCGCCTGGGTGGCTCAGTGGGTTAAGCCACTGCCTTCGGCTCAGGTCATGATCTCGGGGTCCTGGGATCGAGTCCCACATCGGGCTCAGCAGGGAGCCTGCTTCCCTCTATCTCCCTCTCTGCCTGCCTCTCCGTCTGCTTGTGATCTCTCTCTGTCAAATAAATAAATAAAATCTTTAAAAAAAAAAAAAAAAAAGAACCCGACTGGGCAAGTGAGGCAGGCCCGTAGTGCCCTCGGGACACTGGCCGAGAGAAGGAGGTAGGCGGAGCTCGGGGAGGACGAGGCCTTGTGGGTGGACTTGGATCTAGAAAGAAGTGGGAAAGCATTCTCAAGTGGAGAAGAGTTGGGGTCAAAGTGTGGAGGTCAGAAGGGACTCGGCCTCGCCAGGGGGTGAGGAAATGGCCCAGGGTCTGACTTTCTGTCTGCAGGTGCCAGTGGAGCTGGTAACCCGAGGCTCTTAGAAGTGATGACAACTTAGAAGTTTGGAGTCACAGAATCTTAGAACCAGTGACATTGAGAGCCTGGGGACTCCGTGTCCCACACCTCAGAGTTCACGAGTCCTCCTGCCCCCCAGGGCCGATGTCCATGCGGCAGCTCTGGGCCGTGACCATCCGGGCTCTGTTCCGGCCACTTACAGTGATGGGGAGCTCACTACCTTCCAGGGGGGAAGGTGGACAGGGCTGTCTGAGAACCACGGCAGCTGCAGCGCCCCTGCACGGACACCACCCCCTCGCGGTTCCTGCTCCCACAGCTGCACCAGCGAGGCAGCTCGGGTCCATAGAGCCTGAACGCCCAGGGCCGCCCCACAGAGACCGGCTGACCACGCAGACATACACAGACGCGGCAGTTCCGGTCCCACGGGGCCGTCCAGAGGCCAGGAAGAGCTGGAATAGAAAGCAGGTCCTGAGGCCCTGCGGGGGCCACGGCCGGCTCCTGGCCTGGGCTGACCAGTGTGGCTCTGCTGAGCGAGCCACAGCCCTGCCCGGCCCCGGGGGAATGGGAATCCTGGCCCTGGGCCTCCAGAACCTGGGGAATCCAGCTGCCCGAGGAAAGGGGCGTGGATCTATCTACAAGCCCCCTCAGACCTAGCACTGTCTGCGCTGGGGTAGTGCCTTCTTTCCCGGGCCTGGGGTGGGCTCCCAAAGCTTCTGAGCGAAGGCTCTGCCAGCCCTACCCAGCCCCATCCCCTCCTAGCTTGTCACCCTGGGCAGGGGACTTCACGGTTCCTCTCTGGCCAGCCAGGATAGGACAAGGGTGCTCCCCACCGAGGGCTGTTTGGTGGACACCGGAAATGCTTTGGGACAGCATGCGCCCGGCACCTGACGACCGCTCCATAAATGGGTCCGCTGCTGAGCGACCGACCCCTGGACCACTGTTTCCAGACCGCAGGTCATGCCCAGCGGGGGGGCCACGGAGCTGGGTCACGACTGCCACCGTGCTGCCTAGCAGCGCCGCCTTCCAGAACCTCCCACCGCGTGCCCAGAGCTCAGGAGGCTGTGGGGAAGGCCCAGGGGCTCAGGCCTCTTTCCACCTCTCCCTGGAGCCCGCATCATCCAACAGCCCCTGCCCCAGACACACGGAAAGGCTCTGCCTCCTCCTTGTCCCCAGGGTATAGAGGCCCTCAAGGCGGTGCAACCAGCACCAGACCTCCCAGTCCCCATCCCGAGTCCTCGGGAGCACCGGGAGAGCGCCGGGGAGGCGGTGTAGAGGGACCGGAGTGGCCCCCCAGCCCGCATCCTAGCTCCATTGTCCTCCCTGCCCCGGGGGGCACCGGCCATTCTCCCAGCGGGTCCTGGATGGGCTCTGTGGCCCAGGGCTGGTGACAGGTAAGGGGGTAGGTCCTGGGCGGGGGGAGGAGGAGCACCTGTCCAGACTATGGGGAGGCTCAGAGGGGGCTGCAGCTGCATCTGAGCTTGGGAAGCAGAGCCCACTCCTGCCCTTGGTTCGCTCGCCTACAAGGTAAGGCCAACTTCGTCCTCAAGTCCGGCAGAGCCCGGGGTGAATCCTGGGAGGGACTGCGGGGCCAACGAGGAGCTCCTGCCCCTCGGGCAGGCTGGGTCGGGAGGTCGGGCCCAGGACAGACTCGATGCCGCCCGAGACATCTCTTCTTCTCCTCCACCCAAGACCAGGGTCGGGCTGGGTGCCCGGGCGGGCCGGCACGCGCTCCCAAGGGGACTGGTCGTTAACCAAAAGGCTAGACAGGGCGTGCGTGCACGTCTGTGTGTCACACATGCGTGTCCGTGCATGCAAGGGGGCTGGAGCAGGGCAGGCTGCCGTGTATGTGCCCAGTAGGGGCTGGGTGACTCCCCCACCAAGTCCTCCTGGATTGCACCCACCCCTCTGAGACCCGGGGCTCCACCTCAGCCTTCTCACAGATGAGCCCAGCACCTCTGTACTTCCTTGCAGTTCCTCAAGGGATCCTTCCCTTTGTTCCGCAGGGCCTCAGGAGTCCTGCCGGCACCACACACCCACCCTGTGTCCCACCGAGAACCAGGGCCACAGTCTCACTGAACTCATGAAGAAGGCTGTTCTCATGGTCCCAGACACCGGGCTTAATGGGAGGTTGAACAACCCTGGCCTGGTCTCTTGGGTGGCCTGAGGGCCCAAGAGTCTGAGGGCCACTGGAAGCCCAAGCCCATACCCGCCCCCTGCATCTGCAGTGACCCGTTCGCTGTGTGGCTTTGCATGGGTCTCTATCCCTCTCTAGACTTCAATTTCTCCCCCTGTAAAAAGGAGAAGTGGGACAAGATGAGGTCCAAGGGGCTCGTGGATGACGGATGGGGCCCAGAGAGTGGTCCAAGGAGCTGGGGGGGGGGGACCAGGGGTGGTGGTCCCAGTAGTCACCCTGGGACGGGTCTAGGGCTTCGGGGTGCAGCCCCATGATAATTATGCACCGGTCCTTGTTAAGTGCCCAGACACCTCTCCAGGAGGCGGGTTGCGGCCGAGTTCTAGCTGTGCAGCCTGAACTAGGTCCCTCCTTTCCAGAACGTCCCCCAGCCCACCCCGTCCTCACCCTCTTCGAGAACTGCCCACCTGAGCCTCACTCCCCTCCAGAGGGCCTTGTGTCTCTGGCTCTTCCACTCTGTGGGCTAAAGCTGTGGGCTTTCGGTGAGTCTCCATCCCCGGCCTGTTTCCCTGCACCTGCTGGGGATGAGCCTCCCTGGGGCACAGCAGGGCGAGGCCCTTCCTGAAACAAAGGGGACCTGGCCTGCAGGCCCCGTTGTCCCCACTTTCTGGGGAGATACCTAGGGCCAGAGAGCGTAAGAGAATGGTCCAGCCGGGCTTGAGCCCACGGCTGCCCAAGGGCTTCCCATTCTTAATCTCCCAACACACCCTCCTCGGACACTGGGGGTCGCCTTTTCCCAACAAAGAGAAAGACCCCAGCCACCCTGCCCTCCCCGTGGAGGACTAGCATCTGCCTGGGGCTCCAGAGCACAGAAGGGACATGTGGCCGTGGGACCCTTCGGAGGGCCCTGAGAGGCCTCTCTCCCAGCCCCTGCCATCACCCGTCTTCTCCAGGTGATCCCCGGGGATCGCCCCGTACGGCTGCTAGCAGTTAGCGTCCTCCCTGGAGCCGACCTGCGTCCCCGACCCTGGCAGGCTGCAGGCCACGCGGCCAGAGCCCCAGCTCTGCTTACACTGTCGAGTGGCACCAAGACAAGGACCACTCGGAAGGATGAATGAGGTCTGGAGCCGCAGGCACCAAGCAAGTGACAGGACCTGCCTGGCTGTCACCAAGTGTCCCCTGTCCACTCAGCGGCTTGGTGGCTCTTTGTGGCTGAATCCCTCAGAAGGTCAGACTCCAGCAGTGACAGGACACGCTGTGCATCGCGAGCGTCACTGTGAGTCCTGGGGACTGGGGACAGAGCTCGAGAACTCCATGGCTCCCACGGCAAGAGTGAGGGCTCCCCCCCAGGAGGGGCAGCCCCACCCTGACCTAGCCACAGACAGCCCGGCCTGACCCAGCCTGTGGAGGTGACAGGGTGAAATCATTAGTGCTGCGGGCTCGGGGAGGGTCACCCTGAGCCTCGTGGGCTCCAGCGCCTTCCCCCACCACCCCAAGACCCCTGGGTCCTCCAGAGAGGAGCCTCCCTAGGGTGAGGGGCTCTGGAAGCCGCCCCATGCTGTCGCCCTGCTCCCTAGGCAGTCGGCCAGCCTTTGTTTTGTCCTAGAGGATCTCCCCAAGATTTCTTTGGGAACCAGCCTGTGTGTGCCGGGCGGCCCGGGCGGCCCGTGACTCAGCGGCCGTCTCCAGCTCATAAACTCTGAGCCTCCCCGGCTCAGCCCTTGGGCCCCCGCCCACATCCTGGCCGCCTCCAGGCTGCCCCGCAGGGAAACAACACTGAGTCGTCACTCCTTCCGCCAGATCCTGGGTGCCCTGCGTTGCCAGCCGGGAGCCAGCGCCGGCCTGGGGCCGCAGTGGGCCAGAGACACCTTCCCGTTCCTGGGTCTCTGTTTCCCCTTCTGAGACAGACAGCGCAGTATTCGGAGGAGACAATCAATGGTAACCTGTGGGCTCGGACCTGTATTAGCCGGGAAGCTGCTCCAGGGACCACCCTGCCCCCAGAATCTTCCATGGCTCCCACTGCCCTCAGAGTCCAGCCTATTCCCACAGGGCAGCTAAAACCCCCTGCGGAAGGGCTCAGTTCCCTCCCCCTTCACCACTCCCGGGAGACGATGGGCAGCGCCCACAGACCAGATGGCTCCCTCCCCCTGCCCTCCCTCCCCCAGCCGGCTGCCGATGCCCACCTTCTGCGCTGCCCCTCCCCAGCCGGCTGTTGGTTGTTGGTTGTCCCTCCCCAGACTGAGCTCTTGGGGGCCAGGGGCCTCGTCTCGGGCAACGTCCCTGTTCCCAGTGCCCAGCACGGGCCAGCTCAGTAGTGCTGGGTGGAGGGCGCCGGGTGATTCCATCGCGGGAGTGAGGAGCCACGCAGGGACAGGAGCCCAGAGAGGGCAGAGGAGTCCTGACCCTGAGCCCTCCCTGCCCCGCCCCCACGGCAGCCACCCTCGGCCAACCTTCAGCCTGGCAAAAGCCCGACTGGCCCAGGCTGCCCAGCCCAGGCTGCCCACGAGCCACCACCCAGGCAGGCTGTCTGTCTGGGGAGGGGTGTCCCTCCCAGCCCCACCACCCCCATCAGGCCGGTTACTAAGATTTACGACCCCCGGCCCTTTCCCCCGGCCCCGGGCACATCCAGATCTCTCCCAGGACACCAACCCCATGCGTCCCCACAGAGCGGCCAGTACTCACAGGATGGGCCCTGGGCTGGTGCTGAGCCTGCAGACAAACTCAGGCATGCGTGTGCCCCAGGGACACGCATGAGGAGGCACCAGCGGAGGCCCAGATCCCAAGTACTCAGGCCCTAAGTCACGGGCACACACACACACCCGGGCTCAGGACAGGCAAAACACAGAAAACCCAGTCATAGCTGGGGACCCAAAGAACCACCGCGGGCATCGGTCCCTCTGGCAAAAGACTGGGTCCCCGTGTGCTGTTCCCGCCTCCCACAGCCATGCTCTCAGGGGCCCTGCAGCCTCCCCCAGACATGACACGGTGGGTAGAAAGCCAGGGCCTGGGCCACCCTCCCCCCCCCTCTCTTCACCGCCCCTCACCCCCACCCCCGACCTAGGTGGTGTAGCTTTGGCCCCACCCCTCTGTGCCTCAGTTTCCTCCTCTGTCTGGCCAGGAATGAGCCGCAGACTCAGCTGCCTCTAGGCTCCCTCCCCCAGGGCCCAGGAATCAGGCTCCTCCAGGGGGCTGGCCAGCCCGGGAAGGAGCCCGCCCCCACCCCGCCCCCACCCCTCCGCCTTTGCCCAAAAGGAGCCCCAGCGCGGGCCTGACGTCAGGCCCCAGGAAGGCGGGTCGGGCTGCCGGACTGAGTGGCCCACAGAGCTGCCCCGAGAGGTCTTCCAGGCTTAGGCTGTGCCGGCTCTGTCTCAAGCCACCGGACTAGGCGAAGGTACGGTGAGTCCCCCAAGGGCTGTCCCCCGCCTCCCAGAGCTGGACAGTGCGGGAGTATCCTCACTCCCCAGCCAGGCGCACAGCACAGGGGCTGAGGGACCAAGAAAGCGCTCCCAGACCGAGGGAGGGGAGAGATCAGAGCCGGAAAGGGCTTTGAGGTCCCACCCTGCAGGGAGCCATTGTACAGATGGGAAAACTGAGACCCTGAGGGCAAGGGGGCGGGTGGTCGCAGCTGGCCCGGCTAGGCAGAGAGGGGAAGGGCGGGCGTGCAGGGGCTTGTGGGAGCATCCTTCCTGACCGGAGCCCCACCTGTGCTGCTCCCACCCCCTTCCCTGGCTTTCATTCATTCATTAGCACTCTCCCTGGCCATCTGCAGGGTGCCCAAAGCTCTGTCTCTGTTTTCCCACCCATCGAGGCAGTAGGGTGGCCCCAGAGGCCAGGATAAGGAAGGGATTGGGTGCTTGACCACCTTGACCGCCTTTGGGACCTTGGCCACCACTGTCCCCCAGGCAGGGGCAGGGTCAGGGGTTGAGGGACTCGTGTGGATAGGCTCCTGACCGTGCCACCCCACAGCTGAGGCTCTATGCTCCAGCCCTGGCTCTTTGCCCACTCTTTCAGCCAGGGGGAAACTGAGGCCAAGGCAACTGGCCCTCCCAGGCCCCAGCATGAACCTCGGAGCTGGCACTGCCCCCGCCCGGCTCCGGCTGGCGGTGAGCACCCTGGGAGAAGGGCAGTAGGAACAGGGTCCCGAGGGGGGCGGGCGGGTTGGGAACTGGCCGGTGGCCAGGGTGCCTGGCGGGACAGACAAGGAGCAGCTGTGCAACTTCGGGCAAGACTGGGGATGGAGGCACGGTAGGATGGTGGTGGCGGCTCACAGCCCCGCGGCCGGGGCCCGGACCTGCCTGCAGGACCTCATACTCTCCTGCCAGGATTGGTCACTCCCAGACAGAGGGCTGCCCCGAATGCCACCTCTTCCCCTCGGGTAGCTTCCCCACGGTGTGGCCATGGGCAAGTCACTGCCCCTCTCTGAGCCTTGGCAAAAGTAGGGTTGCGGGGGAGGGGCTGCTGCTGCTTCTAGAGCCCTGGTCTGTGTGGGGAGGAGGACTGGAGTTCTCCGAGCACCTGCACTCTGGTCTCATTTCTTCCCGGGGGACCCGACGGCCAGGCTGTGGGTCTCAACGTGCCCACTTCACAGATGACAAAACTAAGGCCCAGAGGGGCCAGAGTGGACTCTAAAAATCACTCATCTGGTCGTTCAGCTGCGGTGCTCACGGACTGCAAGTCCAGTAGGGAAACAGATAACTACCCAGCTGCCAGGGGGTGGGTGAGCAGCAGAAAACAAAGCCAGTGAAGAGAAGGTAGTGCCGAGAGCTGGGCAATCTGGGAGGGCTTCTCTGAGGAGGTGCACTGGGGTCTGAAGAGCTCCCTCCGCAGACCCTGCCCCACCCAGGGGAGTGGCCCCCACAGCAAGTGAAGCCACAGCTGTCCCTCAGCCAGGCCTGCCCGCAGGCTTCTCAAGGGTCCTGAGCACAGAAGCCCCCACCCTCCTCCTGTCTCAAACACCTGTTCCTCCAGAGGCCCCAGGGAGGCCCCTCCTGCTCTGGGGACTCCCCCAGCCTTGCCGCAGCTGTGAACTGGGGGGAGGGGGCGGGGCCAGACCTGCCCGGGAACCTCTGTGCCCCCTGTACCTGCACCACTGGGGGTTCAGGGTCAGGTCTCATGCCTCAGAAGCACCGGGTACTAACCACGCCTCTGACCCCGACTCCGGGCTATGCGTCCCAGGCCAAGCTGCTGGCTTCCGGTTCCAGGTCTGCACCATGGGCGCAGTCAGCTCTCCAGGGCACGGGACTGGCAGGGGTGCCATGGGGCAAAGCTCAAGTCTTGGGTCCTCCAGCCCCTGCTGAGGGACCCAGACACACCACTTAACTGTCCTGTACCTCAGTGTCCTCACGGGCAAAACCGGGCCAGATGCACAGAACAGGGGCATCTTGGAAGGAATCAGCAGGGATCAGGGAGGGGTCGTCTCGAAGACAACTGTGGATTGTGGGATCACAGCTCTCCCTCGTGGAGGGGTGCCCAGGGGCTGAGGGAGGACTGTGTGGGCCGGACACTAGGGTGCACGGGGCCTTCAGCAGGTGACAGGGCCGGGGATGGATCTGCAGACAGCTTGCCCCGAGAGAAGCCGGGGGGCGGGTTCCCCTGCTGTGAGCCCCTGCACAGCCGCCTGTGGGCCAGCCATGCCCGCAGCCGCCCTCCCGGAGAAACCTGCACGTCCTCCAGGCTGAGGGTGCAGAGGGCGGTCTGTGGGCAGGGTCAAGCCCATGCAGCTCAGGGGCCCCTCTGCACCGCACTCAGCCCACACCCTCCCGCGTCCCCTGTGCCTGAGCCGGGGGGAAGAGAGCCGGACGGGGATAGGAACCCAGATTCTGGGTGGCACCACCTAGGACCTGCTAGGTGACCCAGGAACAGTCTCGCCCCTCTTGGGGACCTCGGTAGGGACCCAGCAGTCCCTGGATGGAATGAGCAGAGAGGCTCAGACCAGCCAAAAACAGCAGGCGACGTTCTAAAGTGGATGCCGTGAAACCAAGAATAATCATGAAAATAAACAGGAAGATGGTTCCCCAATAATGGCTATCTGGGCCGTGGAAGGGGGGGGCAGTCACCCAGCAGCAGCCTGGGGACACGCACAGGTACTCTCCGCTCTGGCCATGCCCTTGTGCACAAACCCCAGGTCCCGAGATGCCAGCCCACCCGCCCTTGTCCCCCCCCAGCCCAGGCCAAGGGCGCTAGACCCGGGTTTGAGTCCCAGTTCCACCAACTTCATGCTGTGCGGCCCAGGCATGTGGCTCTCCTCTCTGGGCTCCTGCTTCCTCATCTGCAAAGCACCCTGTGGATTTCGAGGGTCCTACAGGTGCCCGGCCCACAGCAGATGCTCTGTGCTCCTTGTCAGGGACAGACCGGGCAGCCCCTCTTGGCCTCTGGCACAGACCAGACTCCATGCTGCTGCCTGTTGGCCCAGGGTGGACGCCAGGCTCCCCGTCTGCTGGGGACCCTACGTAGCAGGACAAAGGCAGACAGGCTGCAGGACTGGCGTCCACCGGGCAGCTGGACAGCTGCGAGGGCACGTGCAGGGAGGGGGTGCGGTTTTGAGAAAAGCCACGATGTTGGGATGTGCCCACCCCTGCCAAAGAGGGGGCCCCCTCTCAGGGCCCGTGGGCAGGTACCAGCTCCTGACGTTGTAGGGAACGCCCAGCAAGCTGGCAGCAGCAACCTCCCATCGCTTGTTGGAAAGGACAGAGTCAAATGACCTGTGCAAAGATGCTCATTCCCTGCTCTGGGACCAGGAGCAGGGTGGGGATGACAAGGGACCGGCTGGACCCCACAGGGTAACAGAGTAGGCTTCCTAGAGGGGCTGTCAACCCTTCCTGTGTCCCGGTGGCAGCAGGAGGCACAGGCTGGAGTCCTGCCCCCAGCCCCTCCCCCACCAGCCCCGCCCTCCGAGGCTCCCCCAGCCCCTCCCCCACCAGCCCCGCCCTCCGAGGCTCCCCCGGGAGTGTTTCCTGGGGAAGGGAGGCCAGAAAGTCCTCAAGAAGGTGAGCAGAATGTTGGGGAGGAAGGGAGCGAGGAAGAGTCTGGTGGAGGAAGAGCTTGGGCCAGAGCTCGGGGCGGGAGGGCGCGCGGAGTGTCCCCAGACAGCTGAGGTGCAGTGAGTCTGGAGAGAGGTCCCCCCCAGCCTAGGCAGGGCCTCGGGTCCCTCACAGGGACGGCCCCTACCACGGGCATCACCCTTTACCCACATGCCTCCCTGGAAGGTCTCCGCGAAGCTCTGGAAGGCCTGTGATGTGCAGGGCTCTGCGTGTCCCCACCTGGAGGGGCCGGGAGGAAACACCGCCCTCACCGTGCACCCCCACCTGCCCCCGCCCCCCGGACACACCTGCACCAGGCACTCTGGGTCCAAGCCCTCCTCCAAGGCCAGCTGAGGCCGTAAGCGGAGCAAGAGACCGGGAGGGAAGCCTGGGAGGTCACCTCTGGCCAGGAGCCTGCCTCCCAGCAGGCTGGATCCAGGCCAGGCATTTTGCACCGTGTTCAAGGCCCTGTGAGGGTGGCTCCTGGCCTCAGCCTCCTAGGCTGTTCGAGCAGGCTTCCACACCTGCAGAGTCCACTGCCTCTTCCAGGAAGCCTTCCCTGATCCCACCTTCCTTTGCCTCCCAATCACCCTGCCAGCATTCAGCTGGGGATCTATCTTCTCCACCCAAGACACCCCACAGGTCTCAGATCTATAGGAGAACCATGGATGAATGGGGGGCTGCTGGGTGGGGGCATCAGGCCCTGGGTCTAAATTGGACTCTGTCCCTGCTAAGTATGGGGCTCGCCGCCCCCCCACCACCAAGACCTCAGGTTCTCACCTGGCAGGTGGACACCTGGCTTCCCAGTCTGCTGTGTGGAGGTGAACGAAACCCAAACGCCCAGCAAGTGCTCTCTGTATGTGAAAGCAGGTCAGAATCAGCCCAGCCAAGGACAAGCCCCAAGGCCCAGCGGGGTGACCCCAGTTTAGCTGCTGAAGCTCCCCGTCTCTGTGTCCTGTGCCCTCATTTAAAAATGTGGATTAGCCCCCCTCCCAATAATAGGAGGAGTCCTCCTGTCCCTTTCCACTTGCTCCCCACCACAAGGGCCCCCCAAGGGCAGGGGGCAAGAGAGAGCAGGCCACGCCAAAGACATGCCAAGTGGAGACTCTGGGGTCTATGGGCTGGGCTCAGGGGAGCCAATTTGGGCTGTAAAATAGAACGACTTCCTTTATTTTTGGAGCAGCTTCACAAGGCAGCAGCCTCACCTGGGGTGATCTCCCCAACCTCAGAGGAGAGCAAGCTAAGCTTTCATGAATTCGCTCACTCACTCGACATGCACTGAATGTGATTTATGCTCCTCTCTTTTGTTGAAATTCACAGACTAGTGGGGACACCAGACAAGTGGCCAGACAATGACAGAGCCACAGTGTTATGAGAACCCAAAAGAGGCCACAAATCTACCAGGGAGGGCTCTCTGAAGGAGAAGGCATCCAAAGGGAAGGGAGACAGCATGTGAATAAGAGTGTATATAGGGTCATTTTAGTCACAAGGGCCGGAAACTCAGCTCAAATTAACATAAGCCAAAGATGGAGGTAATTGCTTCATTTAACTGACAAGTCCCAGGACACCAGCTTCAGGCAGGGATGGATCCAGGCGCTTGAGCCACGTCCTCAGGACTTGGTCTCTGTACTTGGTCCTGCTTCCCCAGCAGCCAGCAGCAGCTTGACCTCACAGCCCCAGTGTCCTTTGAAGTCCCCAGGGCTGGCCATGGCTGACCAATCACTATAGCCTGGGGCAACTCACTCATCACTGGGGGTAGTCTGGGGCTCAGGGCTGCCGGAGCCCAAGAACAAGGCCAGGGAATGGAACAGGACCAAGCCACTGAAGGATTTTTTTTCCCGCAAATGGTCAAGAGAGGCTGAGCCAGCCTGTCCAGGCTGTGCAGTAGCCGCCTCTGACCCCAGGAAACCCTGGGCCTGGGTCTCAGCCCAAGCCTCACCCCCACCCCCGGGATATGACCATCACTCCTCCGCCCTGCCTGGTGGTGCTGCCAGGTGGTAAAGACGTTCCAGAAGGCGCAGACATGTCCAAGCCTCGCAGCATTTCAGAGCTGGAGGTGCCCACGGATAGACGGCAAGACTGAGTCCAGCAAGGGGCCTGGGAGGGCCTGGGCAGGATGGATGGACCCCTGCCCCTCCTTCTGAGACCCCTCACTGTCTCTGAGACAGGCAGGAAGAGGAAGAGGGAAGGAAGTCAGGAGGCAGGCAGAGTGAGGCCCTCCAGGGGCTGGGGATAAGTGCCCCGGCCCTCCAGCTGCCCCTCCAGGACAGCGGCACACCAGTGGCTCACTCCCACCCAGGACCAGGACTCAGTCCTGGGGGCCGAGGGCTGCGCAGAGCGCCTCTGCCACCTCCCACCACCCTTCTCCCAAGGCGCCCCCTTTCCCTAACCCTCACCTGTGTGCGCACTGGGCCCGTCTCCCCGCTCCTACCCACCAAATCCCTTCAGGGCGCATCCTGTGCCACCTTCCAGCATGCCTCGGGGCAGCCAGAGGTGACTTCTAACTTTGCCCACCTTACAGGCGAGGACACTGAGGGCTGTTCCAGGGTGTTCTAAGTGGTTCAGGATGAGCTATGCTCCAGCCCCCCCCCCCCCCCTGCTGTGTGTCTTCCCGGTTGACCCTGAGCCCCCCGAGAGCAGCCTGCATCTCGGTTCTGCCTGGAAAAGTCCCTGAATGTGGGCAGGCTAAGCGGGCTGGGGAAGCAGGCAGTGCCCAGGTCCTAAGTCCAACCGCTTCTAGGCCCTGGGCCCGGCCCCACGCCAGGCACTATGAGGGCATGGCCTCTGCCCACAGGGCTCCCGCCAGCTGGCCCCAGCTATGAGGTCCAATCCACCTCAGCCAGGCCCAGGACACCCTGCCAGGAAGGGGAGGGGACAGGGCTGGGCCACCCCCTCAGACGCTCTCAGGACAGAGCCCCGCCTCCCCCATCAGGCCGAGGTGCCCAGGGTGAGGGCTTGGCAGAGCCGGCCTGAAACCAGGGTCCTGGGCCTCCTCTGCTCACTCTCCGCCCGGGGCCAGTCTGAAGGCCAGGTCTGTGCCTCCCCCTCAGCCTGGGCAGGCGTGCCTGGGGCCAGACTGTCCCCACAGAGGAGCAGAACCTTCTCTCCTTTCCCCTCATTCCAGGCTATATTTAGAGGCCAAGCAGAGAGCGAGGCGCGTGGGGAGTGGGTGCCGGGCGCCTACGGGCGGAGGGCGCCGCTTGCCTGGGTGTCCCCGTCCCCCCTCAGGACCACCCTGAGGCAGCCCCAGGTCCCAGTCCTGGCCTGTCCCTCCCAGAGCTTCGGCTTCTTGGAGTGTGAGTGCAGGACGCCCAGAGGCCAGGACAGGGACCCAGCACCCAGCTCCTCGCCACACCCACACCATGAATCCGCTAGAAATGGGGGAGAGGCAGGCTCTGCCCTTATGTGAGAGGGAGGCAGGCAGGGAGACAGAGGCTCAGAGAGGTTCCTCAACAGCCCAGAGCGGCTGCTGGTGAGTGGGGACCAACCTCTGTTGGCCAATGTCCCTGGGCCAATGCTCCCACGACCCCAGCACTCCAGCCATCGCTGGCGGTGACACCCCACCCGGCCCTGAGTCCCATCTTAGATGGAAGCATCGTGCATAGGCCTAGCCCTGGCCGGCAGGAGGGGTGGGGGCCTGAGCGTGCACAGTGGGAGAGCGGAGCTGGCAGGAGGGTCCTCGGGGAGCCGCGCAGCCAGGGGACAGGAGCACTGGGTGCTGGGATTGGGTCGCTGGGAAGAACACCCTGCTGAGGGTCACGGCCTTGACCCAAGCAGTTTCAGAGGTTCCCAGGGGAAGCCGTCCCAGTGGACGGTCAAGGAGCGGCATGAGCAGAGGCAGTGAAGACCAAGGGGGAAACTGAGGCCCGGAGGACAGAAGTCCTTCCTGAGGCCATGGGGAAGGAGGAGAGAGGGGGCGCCTCCGCCCAGAAGCTCCCAACCCAGCTCCTCCCCGGGCCAGAGAGGGGCGGGCCGGGTGCTATGTGGGCAGGTTCAGGAGGCCATCAGCAGGCCGCAGACCAAGAAGGCTCCACAGGCCAAGCCCTGGGCCTGGAGGCCCACCACTGAGTTCCTCATTGTTCAAAGCCAAATGAACAGATGCCCTGGAAAGGGGTCATCAAGTGAGAATGCCCGCACTTAGCCACTGTGAGAAGTGAGCCGCGGGGTGTGGTGTGCAGGGGTAGGTTGTTAGAGGAACGGAGACAGCCAGACTCACAGAGGAGCAGGGGGCAGATGAGACCTGCCGAGAGTCCGGGATGAGGGACCAGGCTGTGACCAGGGTCAGCGCTCAGAGTGAGGTCTGAGTCAGGGCTCAGTGCGCGGCAGGATCGAGGTTCCTGGGATCCGGTGTGGCTGACGTCAGGGCTCAGCCTTGTTTGGGATCAGGGTTCAGAGTCTTGGAGCGGGGAAGCGCGGTGTGCTCCGCAGACATCGCCGTCTCTCCTCACCTGGCCGGCCTCGGGGGCGTCCTGAGCGCCCTGCCCGTCCCCCAGCTGCAGAGGCCCCCGGGCCCCCATCCCTGGCCTGGACCCTCCGGCACCTCGAGCCTGCAGCCGGCCCGCATGTGAGGCCGGCCCTGGGGAGTTTCCTGGAAGGGCATCATCCTGGGACTATCTCCCAGAGGAAGTGTTCTGTACTGTTTATTATTTGTCTCCCTGTGACACGGACGCGAACCTAGTGCAGACACACTGGAAAACCAACAAGCGCGTGGAAGGGAACCAAAACGACTGTTGGCCACGTCCCCAGAGCCAGATCCCTGCCGTCCTCCACGCCGCGCCACGGCTCATTTGTTTTCACTGTAGGGACACAGGCAGGGAGGCACCCCTCTCCTCCTTGGGGCCATTCAGGGGTCCCCCACCGCCTGGGAATCCAGGTTCCCAGCCCCGTGCCCCAGCCTCACAGCCTCCCCTCACTCTTGCCCATGGCCCCAGGACGTCTCTCGCTGCCCTAGATGTCCCTGTGCTCCCCGCCGGCCTGACTTAGCATTCGACAAACGAATCGACCCTGCGTCTTTGGGGCTGGGGTACCAGACAGAGGGCAGCCCAGCCGGAAAGGACTAGAAAGCTGAGACCTAGGCCTGCATGTGGTGGCTATGGCCATGGGCCTAGGCAGCCTCTGACTCCTCCCAGCAGCCTTGGGGGTCAGCAGATGCCCAGGGCCACGGTCCCAGAGGCAGAGGCAAAGCTAGTGACCTCAGGCACGTGCAGACCTCTCTGGGCGCAAGGAGAGAGGCGGCCTACTGCCCTGCCCGGGCCTCCCTCCAGGCCAGACTGGAGCGTGACCCTTAGCCAGCAAGGACGCCGCTGCCGTGCCTCCCCTCCGCCAGGCTGGACGTTTGGTGCCCAGCCCCCAGCAGACAGAACTCAGGACCCCCCGTCCACAGAGTAGAAGCTGCCGGAGTGAGCCCATGGCCTGGGGCCAGAGAGGCAGCCATGGGGAGTGGGCAGTGTCCCACGTGCTCGCAGCAGACGCCCCACGTCCATGGGCCGTGGTGGGGGCCAAGGGGGCACGCAGTGTCTTCCTTTCCCCTTGCAGGGCGGGGAGGGCGCACTGGGGCGCACTGTGCGGCTGGGATGTCCCACGTACCCACCCTTCCCCCCAGCTTGTCCCCAAAGCCCTCTCCTTTCTCCAGAAAAAGCCAGAAATGCCCTTATTTGGAGCATCAGCGCGGCAGGAATGGGGGTGGGGGCCTGTTAACCCTTCACGCATAAACAGAGATAAATCTCAGTCCGTTAAACACAGCAGGAACATAAACAGAGTGCGCGGCCCCTTACCCGCCGGAGCGCAGCGTTTATTTAACTCACACCCGCCCCGCAGCGGCTGCTGGGACCCGGCTCCAGGCGCAGGCCCCAGCCCGCACCCTGCAGGATCCTCGAACCTCCCAGGCAACGAGAGTGCCCACCTCCCAGCGCGGGGAGCCCCAGGAGGTCGGGCGGAGGCAGGGGGAGATGATGGCCCTTGGGCGAGGTTTCTTGTGAGGACCCTAGCCCGCGGGCATTGGCCCACCCCCGGCCTTAGAAGAGCCGAGAACAGATGGGCGGGCAGGAGGGCAGGGTCTGGCCCGCCGGTGTGGGGCAGCCAGGCGGGGCCGTCCTGGGCATCACGGGCCGGGCTCTTTGGAGCAGAACCGTGGTTTATCGGGCAGCAACTAACCCTGTGGTTTATCCAGCACCAACTATGTGCTCAGTTAATGCTAGCAGCTCCACAGCCCCCGCCATATGGGTCAGGAGGGGAAACACAGAGAGGTTAAGTGACTGGCCTAAGGCCGCACAGTGAGGAAGGGAGGAACCAGGCCTGGAGCCCGGGCGCAAGCCTCCCACTCTTGGATTCACAGCTGACCTGCGCCACAGCCTTTGTCTTCCCTCTTGGTCCTGGGACAGTCCTGTACAGCAAGGGTTTTTCCTTCCCGCGGCGTCAAGGAGCAACATTGGGCCAGAGCTCCTCCCCGGCAAGTGCGGGGCCCCATGGGATGGAGAGGGCAGGCGTCTCAGGGCCAGACGGGAATGCTGGGGACCTCGGCGAGCAGGCAAAGCCCGGCAGCACCAGGCTCCAGTCACGGCTCCCACCACCCAGGGCTAACCGGCCTCCTTCCTTGCAGGACCCCCGTGTGTGCCGGCCGCCACCATGCCCTCCGCGTCTCCCGTGGGCTCCTGGGCCCCGGCGGCCCCCAACGCCACGGTGGCGGAGGCCAACGGCAGCGTGCCGGAGAAGCCCCTGTTCCACGTGTTCGCCCGGCTGGACGAGGAGCTGCACGCCGCCTTCCCGGGCCTGTGGCTGGCGCTGATGGCAGTGCACGGCCTCATCTTCCTGGCGGGGCTGGTGCTCAACGGGCTGGCGCTGTACGTCTTCTGCTGCCGCACCCAGGCCAAGACGCCGTCGGTCATCTACACCATCAACCTGGTGGTGACCGACCTGCTGGTGGGCCTGTCCCTGCCCACGCGCTTCGCCGTCTTCTACGGCACACGCGGCTGCCTGCGATGCGCCTTCCCGCACGTCGTCGGCTACTTCCTCAACATGCACTGCTCCATCCTCTTCCTCACCTGCATCTGCGTGGACCGCTACCTGGCCATCGTGCAGCCCGACGGCTCCCGCCGCTGCCGCCAGCTGGCCTGCGCCAGGGCCGTGTGCGCCTGCGTGTGGCTGGCCGCCGGCGCCGTGACCTTGTCGGTGCTGGGCGTGACGGCCGGGGGGCGGCCTTGCTGCCGCGTGCTGGCGCTGACCGTGCTGGAGTTCCTGCTGCCGCTGCTGGTCATCAGCGTGTTCACCGGCCGCATCGTGTGCGCCCTGTCGCGGCCGGGCCTCCTGCGCCAGGGCCGCCAGCGCCGCGTGCGGGCCATGCAGCTCCTGCTCACGGTGCTCGTCATCTTCCTCGTCTGCTTCACGCCCTTCCACGCCCGCCAGGTGGCCGTGGCGCTGTGGCCGGACGGGCCGCCCCGCGCCAGCCTCGTGGCCTACCACGTGGCCGTGACCCTCAGCAGCCTCAACAGCTGCCTGGACCCCATCGTCTACTGCTTCGTCACCAGCGGCTTCCAGGCCACCGTCCGAGGCCTCTGCCGCCGCCACGGAGCCGGGTACGAGCCCAACAGCGGCAACATGGTCAGCGCGCACAAGAGCTCCCGCGGCTCGGGCCACCATCACATCCTCAGCGCCGGCCCCAGCATCTTCACCCAGGACCTGACCAACGGGCCTGACGCTTAGTTGGCGGGACCCTGCCAGGGCCCCAGAGGTCAGGACCAGGTGGGGCAGACTAGGTCCAGGCCAACGGAGACCTCGGCTCTGCCTGGGGGTGTGGGTGGGAGGGCCGACTGCATTGCCCTGGATTGATTGGTGATGGCTGCCCCGCACACTGCCTGCGGAAGGGATCTGAGGCCACACAGCTCCGAAGTCGGTTAGCAATGTCTGCCTCGGGTTCCGCAGGGGATGTGGTAGTCCAGACGCCGACGGCTTACTGTCCCGGGGGCACAGACCATGTCGGGTGAAAACGCAGAGGCGCACCCCAGAGCTGCTTCTCTCCTGGCCCGTCCTCACCCTACAAGGGACTCCTCAGAAACAGGCACTAGGAATCCCAAAGAGGTTCTGCTCCCACTGCTCTCGTCCCCTCCTCCGCATGCCTGCCCCCCACAGAGAGAACAAGCACGGAAAGGGAAAGTCGGGGCACACGAGTGTCCCGTGAGCAGACGGGAGGCATCCAAGTCTCTGGAAGTCCACCGCCCAGGGCCTCCGTGAACCGCACGGCAAGACAGCATGACGGCCCTGGGGAGCTTCGCTGGAAGGGCTGTGACATCTGGGCTGAGGCCTGCCCCCCCCACAGCCCACAGAAGAGGGCCTGGGTCCTGCCCCTCTGGGGTGGGAGGGGGGAGGCAGCACGTACAGGGGCCACGGCTGGGCCACGGCCACATCAGAGTCAAAACCCCATCCCATGTCCTGCCACACCCCTGCGCCAGCCCTTGGAGGCAACTCCAGTCCACCCAAAGCCCAAAGCCCCCACTCCAGGAATGACCTCAGAAGACACTGCCTGCTGCCTCAGGAGGGCGGCAGGGCTTGTGGCCCCATCCTATGGATGAGAAAACCAAGAGCAAAGACCTAGAGCAGCGCGGAGGCCTCCCAGCCCGAGGCTCCCAGCAGCCCACATCCAGAGCCTTTACTCTCCTTCAGGGGCAAGGACCACTGGCCAGCTCCTGCCTGGCTCGCCGTTTCTCCCCTGCCTGTCCTGGGGAGGTAGCGTTTTTTCTGGCTTGGGTTTCCGGCGCCTCCTCTAAGCTGCACTCCAGGATTGCCTCCACAAACCTTCTATGGAGCAGCCAAGCTCTCTGAGCCCTTTGTAGACTGCTGCAGGGTAGGGCCTCCTGGGGGAGAGGAGCCCTGGGCCTGAGTCAGGCCCCATGCTGGCACTCGGCCACAGCCACTGAAGCAGGGTGAGATGGAATCCAGCCTCGGATCTGTCCAGCCTTGCAAAGGAGAGTCCTATGTGCTCAGTGGCTCCCGCCAGAGGCCTCCATCCTCCAAGTTCAGGGCCCTGGAGGGAGGCCTGGGAGGCAGGAAGGCCATTTAAGCCCCATGCTACAGATGAGAAAACTGAGTCTCAAAGAGGGAAAGGCCCAGCCAGGGTCGGAGAGAGCACCAGGTCCTCCAAGGTCAGCTCTGTCTTTGCCCGCCCCTGCAGGACAGGTTCCAGGCATAGTATGGGAGCCTCTCCCCGACCTTGCTCAGAGCAGGGCTATGGCTCCCCAGGGACCCAGAGCCACATGGGGCAGAGCAGGGACCTATGAGCCTGTGGCAAGAGGGATGCCAAGCCAAGGACCAGCACTACTGGTGGGGTTTCAGGCAAGGAAGCCCCCACGGAGCTCTGTTTGTCCACAGCCCCACATCGCACCAGGGCAGGCATGCGGTGGAGGGGTGGAGGGGAGGGTCACTGAGCACCACCTGTGGGCTCTCTCCCGGGTGCTCATTCTCATTCACACTCAAGAGGGAGTGGCTGAGCCGAGGGCAGGGCCGTGTTTGGAGGTGGAGGAGTCGTGGTTCTCCTGGGACAATCCCTTCCTCTAGGAGGGGGGTCTGTAAAGCAGGTGAGCCAGCACGGATCTGGGAAATGGTGACCGGGACCCGGGTCTCTTCCCTTTGCTTCACAGCTGTTGTCTCGTTAGTCCCCGCCGCGTACAGACGGAAGAGCCGTGGGCAGCCCTGGGATCCGGCATCCAGGGAGGTGTCCGAGCCCCCTCCCCTTGTCCTCAGGCCTGAAATCCCATCATCCAAGCTGGGTTTCTCAGGGGCCCCCAGGGCTCTGTGGGAACCTGCCACCACTCAAGCTGGACAGGTAGCCACCAGTCTTTTGCAGCTGGGACGGGAACCGGAGGCTGACCCCGCTCTTCCGAGAACTCAGCCTGACGGCCCCCACAGAGCTCTCTCTAGGTGGGCCTCAGCTTCCCCATCTCCCCTGCTCTCTCTCCCCTCCTTGGCCTGCAGCTGGCGGAGAAAGGGCTGAGGAACCCCCCCCACCACAGCTCTCTCGAAGGCTTGATCCCACCTCCTGATGTCTGGCTCCCTCCTACTCTGACCTCCTTGTAGGGACTGAGCCCCCGGGGCCCCCGAGGCCGACCCGGACTGTCCTTGTTCCCACAGGGGCCAGGGTGTGAGGTCTCTGGACCCCTCTCCCCGGCCTCCCTTCCCTGATTTTCGGAAAGCCCAAGTGACGTGACATGGTGTGTGTATTTATATCTGATGTAAACGATCTCCTCACAAGAAGTCCTCGTCCTGAATTAAATCTGTTCCTTCCCTCCCTGCCCTCCACTCAGTGAGCATGCGCAGGCATCACCTGCCCCAGACATGCCCCCCATGGAGTCTCAGACCCTTTGAGGTCTGAGAGTTTGGGGGGCTCTGCGCCAGCAGGAGCACATTCACCGCCAGGGACAGGCTGTGGTGGTGGGTGTGTGCTTGCACCGTCCCTAGGGGGTGGGAGGTGGGGGCGGTTAGGGACCTGGAGCCCCACGGAAACCACTCTTGAGGTGTCCTGTCCTCTGAACCTGCCCAGAAGCCTGGAAGGTGGGGACTGTCATCCCTGATCTACAGACGGGGGAAGGGAGGCTCGGGCGTCCTGGATGGCCTGGCCTCCGGACCCCTGGTTCCTGCCTCTCAAGGCAGCCTGGATCCTCTGGTCCTCTGCTCCTCCTGGGCAGCCCCGGGTGGGAAGGGGCGTGGCTAGATGCCGCCCATCGCTCTGCTGTCTGGCGCGCTCTGAGGCCGGAGGCGGCCGGAGGTAAATATTAGGGCCTGTTTAGATTAAGCTCCATTAATAGCAGAAAATGTCACTGCGGCGCCCGCCCCAGCTTCCTGGGGGCCTCCGGTGCCTGGGGCAGGCATGGAAGGCCCTGTGGGAGATGGATGTCCCCCCTGACAGCCGGATCCAACCCTGCACTGCCCCGGGCCTCCTCACACCCCCTCCCTTCCCCCGGGAGGCTCAACGTGCGTCTCCTCCAGGGGCCCAGGAGGCAGGTGCCGAGGAGGTGAGGTTGTTCCGCCAGCCGAGGCAGCCTCCCCATGGGGTCTGTGCTCCTAATTCATGCAAGGCCACCCAGTGACACCCAGGAAGAGCACTGCCCACCCGGACCTGCCTGGTCCCAGGGTCAAGGCCACCCCCAGCCCCTGACCGCGGCAGGAGCCAGGGAAGCTGTGGGTCATTGCGCTGAGTCTGGGGCAAGGGGGACGTACCCTGGGG
>NC_081559.1:195179742-195211023 GCF_022355385.1 Mustela nigripes | reverse complement strand
CAGGCCTGGGGAGACGGCCTGTGTCATCCCCGTGTCCACGTGAGCCCCGCCCCACGGAGCCAGGCCTGGGGAGACGGCCTGTGTCATCCCCGTGTCCACGTGAGCCCCGCCCCACGGAGCCTCCCCAGACCTCCCAGACGGGCCCTTCCCCACCCCTGGCAGCCCCCTCTCGCCCTGCGCTTAGGGCCCTGCACACCCTCCCCTGGGCCTTCCTTTGGTGCAGCACAAGCCCTGACTATGCCCATCTTGGGTCCTTCCCTTCCTCTGGCCCTGGGGCCAGCCTGCCGGAACCCTTCCCACCCCAACCCAGGACAGACCACCCGGCCCAGCTGTCCCTCGGGGCTTGCCCCCAACCTAACCATCGGGCTTGACCCTGCGCTGAGCCCGCAGGGACTCTGCAGGGCCCCTGGGAGTCCAAAGGCGGGTGGCACAGCTGTGACACTCAGAGTCCTCTGCCACGCCAAATGGGACGGGCCAGACAGAGGCATCCTGAACGGCTTCCTGGAAGACGAGTTCCAAGGCCCTTGCCTGCCGGTCCTCACCCCACCCACTGGCCCGCCACACCCACCCCACTGGGCCTCACCTTGAGGTTGTGGTACTAGGAGCTTTTCAAGCCCCGAGGGCACCCAGAGCCTTGCAGGCAGGCAGGACCAGGGCATTTCACGCCCATATTACAGATGAAGAAAGGGAGGCCCAGTGGGTGAGTGGACTCTTGGACCACGCACCATGTCCTGCTGCGCCAACTCGGGGACCCCCCTGAGCCTCAGCCCCACTGTCTGTGAGGAGGGGGCTTCAGCCCAGACCGCAGGTGCCCCAGGACTGAGCAGCTCTGGCCCCACTCCCAAGGCAGCCGAGGAAGGGGAGAGGAGCCTGGCAAGGCAGGCGTCCCTCCCAGTGTCCCCGAGACCGCAGCCTCATCCCTGCCCCTCTGCAGGCCTGTTTGCTCAGCTGTAACACAAGGGCTCGGAACAAATGGCCCCCCAGCCTGGTGTTAGATCCTGGGGTCTAGCTGACCGAAAGGACTTAAATGGGAGAAGCACGGCACGTGTTTATAAACTGGCCCCGGCTCTGCTTTCCTCCCTCCTCCCCACCCACCAGCCCTCCGCGTCCAGTGCTCTCGGCGGGGAGAGCAGGCGTCCCGAGCGCAGAGGTGGATTCACAAGGTATGGGGTCCCCAGGCTCACCCCCAAGCCAAGGAGGCCTTTGCAGCGGGGTCCCAGACAGAAGTGGGGTGGGGCATGAACTTGGAGGGAGGAGTGGGCCAGGAGCACTGCCACCCGCTCTGCACTGGACCCCCAGGACCCAGGCATCAGCACGTCCCCGGGTGTCACAGGGTGCCACAGACCTTCACATCTAGGGACTCTGGGGGGGCGACAGGTGTCTGGCCCTCTGTGAGCCCCAAGTGTCCAGACTATACCAGTGGCCTTTGGGACCTGTTTCATGGAGGAGTCCTGGGGCCTGTGAGGGTCTTCCTGCTTCACCCACCTTGGGTGCCTCTCCTAGTAGCCTGCTTCGGGCGGGGGCAAGAGGAGGTTGAAGGTCAAGTGAGGTCCAGGGGTCTGGCCTCATCTGCAACCTGACCTCTCTAGAGAGAGCCATGGGGGGCATGTCTGGGAGCAGCTCTGGGACCCTAGCACCAGAGCGCCACAGAGAGGGTGTCACAGTGCAACCCAGCCCAGAACACGCCTCCGGGGACAGAGCCCTGGCAGGTAAGCGGGTGTCTTGCCCAGGCCAGGTCCCTTCGGCCACACCAGCTTCTCCAACGCTGAGCAAGTCACGTACCATTTCTGGGCCTCGGTCCCCTCTTCTGCCAAGGGGGGTAATTGACACCCTCTGCCTTTAGACGCCGTCGTGACAATTGTGCACGTGTCCACGTGTGTGTGTCTGTATGCATGCATTGTGTGTGCTACATGTGTGTGCACGTGCATGCTACATGCATGTTACTTCATGTGTGTTGGTGTGTGCGCACGCATGTTGTGCGGATTTGTGTGCCTTGTGGGCATGTGTGTGTTGTGTGTCTATATGTATGGGTGCTTGTGTGTACGTGTTGTTTGTGTGTGCACACGTGTGTTGTGTGTGCGTGTACGTTGTGTGTACGATGTCGTGCACCTGTCTGTATCCTTGTGTGTTGTGTGTCTGTCGGGGATGTGTGTGCGTGCACGTGTTCTGTGTCTGTGTGTGCGCCTCTGTGCAGGTGTGTGCTTCTCCCCGGGGCACTCGGGAGTCCGTGATCAGCCCGGGCTACGGGAGGACGCGAGGCCCCGAGCACGTTCCTTCACTGCGCAGCGCCCTCCACCTTCCCCTCACCGCGCGTGTCGGAGGCTGTCCCCGCACCGGACCCCTGCCCCGCGCGCACGGCGACGGTGACTGCGACCCGTCCTTCTCCCTCATTCCTCCGCGGTAAGCCCCGTCTTTGAGCTTCCCGGGAATGCGTGCCCGCGGTGAGTCGGGAGCCGTGAGACGGGCCCATTCCGGGCTCAGCCTCGGGCGCACGATTCCGGGGCTCTGCCCAGGGGTCTTGAGCAAGTCCCTCGCAGACTGGCCCCAGAGCCCCGGGGAATGCGGTGCAAAGACATCGGGGCCGTGGGCCACCAGGGGGCGCTGCTGGCCTGGGAGAGCCGGCCCCGCGGGGCTCGGCTGGCGGCAGTGACCTCTCCAGATCGCCTCTGCCTTCTGACCCTGGAGGGCTGCTTGGAGGAGGTGCGGCCTCCTGACCCACCTGGGGGCAGGGGGAAGCTTGGCCCTGAGTCAGGAGGCCCCTGAACCCTCCGGCTCCTCCACCTTCAAGGCCGCTGCCCCTCGCCCCCACTGCCCCCCAACAACGGGGAGGCTCAGTGAGGTGGTCACAGAAGGGAAAGGGTGGCCGGTGAGGCAGCACCTGCTCGCAGGCTGTGCAAGGAGGCTTACGTCCGCAGGACGCACAGGACAGTGGGCCAGCGCCCTCCCCCTCTCCTCAGACGCTGCCTCCCCTCCCATGGCACAGGCTGCATTACACCGGCGATTCGGGGGAGCTGAAAGGTCCCTAAGGCCATACATGGCCCCCATAAGAACCTCACTCACTCTCTCGTGAGCCCAGAAGTGGTCAGACAGCTGCCTGCAGTCCCACAGCGTGGTGGGGCGCCCACCGCGAGGGCAAGAGAGAGAACACTCCAAGGGCTGCGATGTCCTGACAAGCGGGGCCCTGCGCTTCCAACCACAGCGCTGCACCGCCCCAAAGCCACGCAGCAAGGAGACAGACAGACAGACAAACGGATGCCAGAGAGAAACGGGGCTGGGTCGCTGTTCCTCGGCGATCCTGGAGCTCTCTGGTCAGGGAGAGCCACAGGCCCTGGGGTGTTGGACACACAGGGAGACAGCAGCCGGTGGACCCTAGTCCGACAGCTGGGATGACACGGCCTCCATCGCCACCCGCCCACCATCCGCCCGCACAGCCGTCCTCACCGAGGCAGCTCAGTGGAGGACAGCATGGCCTCAGTGTCGTGGACACAAGGCCAACTCCAGCCAGCCCTGCCCGGGGCCTGGATTCCTGGAGAGGCCTGCTAACTTCAGCTGGTTGTGCGGAAAATGCAGGGAAAGGCACAGGCCTTCAAACTGCAACCACTCACCTGTGAATGAGGACCGTCCGCAGATCAGTCCCTCCGCAAGCACCCACTGAGCTCTGGTTCTGCTGCTTGGCATTAAACTGGAGTCTGCAGGGATGAATGAGGCACAGACCCTGTGTCAGAGAGCCCTAATCCAGCGTGGCGGGTCCTGGCCGAGATCCCTGTGAGGGCTCAGTGACCTGCCAGAGGGCCAGGGAAGGCTTCACAGAGGAGGTGATGTTTCGCTGGGTTTTGAAGGATGAATAGGAGTTTGCCTCTCAGAGAAACAAGGGAGGGCATCTCTACCGGCACACACTGTGGGGGTCAAGACTCAGAGCTATGGAGGGGCAGGCCAGGGGTCAAAGGCCTGACTGAATGGCAGAGGGGCCTCGGGCAGGTCACTTTTCTGTCTGAGACTCTGTTCCCTTGTCTATCAAATTAGGATGAAAACACCACCTGATGGCTGAACACAGCTGATGGCTGTGGAAAGTGCCAGGCGAATGCTAATGTTCCCTATTTAATTTTCCATGGTCTTTTTTTGAGGCCAGGGTTATTTCTGTCCACACTTGGCTATTTCCAGGCCCAGAGCGCGTCCTTTCCCACAGAGGACTCCCAGCTCCCAGGCCACGGTGGGAGGACAGGGATGGGGGCACGAGGAGCAGAAACAGAGCCTGTCTTCTACTAAGGGAGTGCAGACGCCCTTGATTGGACAGGCTGGGCACTCCCCGCCCCCGGGGAGCCCGGGGAACCAAGAACCCAGTCTGAGAAACCCCAGGGCATACACTCCCAGCTCCGAAACCCCTTTTCCAGATAAGGTGTGACCAAGGCCCAAAAGATGTCGGGGGAAGGGGACAGGAAGAACTTACCATCATGAATGAACTCATCACTGCCTGCCCAGAAACCACCCTGCTCCTGTCCGGCCTGCCAGGGAGCCTCCCGGCTCCCACGGCGGCCCTGGTGGGCCCGGGCAGCTCCTCCCCAGCCGCCCGCACCCACCTCGGCCCCTCGGTTCATCACCTATGCAGAGGACTGACCCAGGGGCGTTGACACCGGGAGGACGAGGCTGGCAAGGAGAGGAGGGGCTGGAGGGGGGGGGCGGGGGGCGCCACACACCCGGCATCCCAGCTGTCTGGAGGCTTCCCAGAGCCAGAGAGGGCCCACAGGGGCCCCTGTCCCCCTATCAGGTGCTCAAGAAGCCCCGGCAGCCTGGGCAGCCTCTCCCACCTCTGCGGAAAGCCCAGACCCCGCCACCCGCCCTACTCAGACCCTGCAGGCTCTCCCAGGAGGGCATCGCTTGGAGTCACTCCCTGGGGCGGATCCTCCCTCCAGGGCCCTTCCCAGCTGTCCAGGGGCCTTGCCAGGGGTGGGGCCAGGGGTGGGTGGCAGGAAAGATCGGGGCCCACTGGGGCCAGCTGGGAGCAGGGAAGGGTCTATGGGTGTGGGAATGGACGCAGAACGAGAGGCCAGGAGGCCGGGGGGGGGTTTGGCTGGAGATGGGGCAGCTGGCACGAGGAGGGAGCCAACAGACCTCCACACACACACGGCAGTGGCTGCCCCACTTTGCAGGGGTCCTCGGGCTGCTGAGTCTCTGTCAGTGACGTCTGCTATTGAGGACCGCGGGGTGGGGACCGGGATCCTGCTCAGTTCTCTGTCCCCCTGAGCCTCGGGAGCTTAGCGTTTGAGAATCTTCAGACTGCACAGTTCTGAGAGCCTGGAATTGTCAAACTTGCCGATTTGGGAACATCAGGCTGAAGGTCACCTGCAGAACAGCTCATGAGCTCCTGAAGCCCAGGGGCACCGGGCATATCCCAGCGACTCCCCACCCCATCCCCCACCACCCAGCCTGCGGGGGACAGGAGCCCCACATTGAGGCCCCTAGTCCCAAGGGGAGGGCCGGCCTAGAGCAGAGAGGTTCAGGAGAGAGCACAGCAAGGACCCCACGAAGAGGACTTCAGACGCGTGCCCGGCTGGCCCTCTACTCTCCGCTAGGGAATCTGTACGGCCACTCTGGGCAGCCACAACCAGAGGCAGCCCCAAGGTCCACCAGCCGATGAGCGGACCTACAACCACGGAGCTGAGCATCCCTCAACCACGCAAAGGCATGAAGCCGGGAGAGCCCACTACGGTGTGGATGAGGACAGAAGCCACGGGGCTGAGTGCCAGAATCCCCGTGCAGCGCGGGCCCAGAGTGTGCGGTCCCGTGGACACGAAGGTACATCCCAGGGACAGGGAGCACGCGGTGGGGTGGCTGGGCACTGGGGAGGGGCTAGGTGGTCACTGGTGGACCCCGGGCTCCTTCTTGGGGTGATGGAAGTCCTGGAATGAGAGAGCGGGGTGGTCACCCAGCATCGTGAGCGAGCCCAGTGCCACGGAATCGCTGACTTTAAAACGGTTAATTTTATGTTACATGAATTTCACCTCAATAAAAGAAAAAAGTCCCTATTGGGGTGCGCAGCTGACTCAGTCGGTAAGGCGTGCGACTCCTGATCTTGGGGTCATGGGTTTGAGCCCCATGTTGGGTGTTTTTTTAATTTAAAAAATAAAAATTTTAAAATGTCTTTCAAGAAAATAAATTAAAAAGTCCTTACCTTAGAAACGGGGCTAACACTCCCCCCCGACAGGATTGTTGAAGGGATTAACCAAAAGTATTGTGTGTGCTGCGTGACATGGCCCGGACTGTCCCCTGCCAAGCCGGAGCTTGCTAACGGCCGACGAGGGGAGAAGACCCAGGGCCGCCACAGGAAAGCGCTGTTACCGGGACCCTCACCGGGGGCTCTGGAGGTTTCCAGGGAGATCCTAAAGGATCCTAGAGCCTGGCCAGTAGACTCCACCGCTATCCGTGTCACCCCCCACCCGTGCCATCCCATAGGGTCCCTCTGTGCCTCCGTGCCTTGGACCTCAGTGTGCCTTCTGCCCCTTCCAGCCGGGAGAGCTCCAGCTCCCTCGGGGCCCACGCTGGCCAAGAAGCTGCCCACCCGCCCCGGGGGGGCCCCTCATTGCAACACACGCTCCCTCCCTTGCCTCCTTGGCAGACTCCCTGACCGCACTCTCTGGGGCCACGCTCAGCACAACCTTGGGACAGCAGCGGGGGCCTGCAAGTGAGTGTCCTAGTGTCTTCCCGGCACCCACCCTGGTGCCCTTGGCCCCGCCTCAGCAGAGTCTTCTTGTGTTCCAAGGCCTTGGCCACGCCAACCACTCAGATAAATTAATGTTCCCATGGCCGCTGACTCACGGATGAGAACACCAAGGCCCCTGCCAACGGCTGCCAGCCCCTGGCCTGCCAGGGAGCGGCCCTTTGCTCTGGGAGCACAGTGCGGCGAGCCCGAGAAGCCACCAGCTGCCTGCGTCACGGCTGCCAGCTGCCGGGGCGCCGTCCTCGGAGTCTAAGGGCTCAGCACCAGGGCCGCCTGCCACTTCGGTCAGGCTCTGTGAGGAGGCCGGAGGAAACAGGCCGAGCGGGGTAAGGGCCAGGAACCAGGCCACTAACGCGGCCTGCCTCCTCGCCCCTACAGGGACTGCGCAGCCTCCCGCCCCCCGCCCCCCTCCCCCCCCTCCCACTCACGCCCCACCCCCACCCCCCCACCAAGGGAAGCTTCCGCTCAGATTTCTGAGCATGGGGTGCCCTCAGGGACCAGTTGTGGGTCTTCATCTTAAAAGAGCCCAAGAGAGAACCATCCCCAGGCCCCCAAGCCGGGGTGACCTTTGGGACCCCACGGTCCAGGAGATTGAGTCCCAGACAAGAAATCTGGGAGAGCAGTGCAGTAAGACTCCCCAGCCCTGGACAGCCCTAGGATCCTCTGTCCCGCTCCCCTCAAGGGCCTTGCAGCTGGGGCAGGGGGCAGGGGTCCTGGGTCTGCAGCCCTCCCTGGGCTGGAAGAGCGAAGAGCTGTGCCAGCAGAAGGCCAGCTGTGCCGGCGTGGTCCAAGGCACAAAGATAGGCTCTGCTGTGGCGGGGGTGAGGTTTGCTGGGGCAGGGAGCAGGAGGAGGGTCTCGGTGAGGGGCATGCTGGAGGTTGGTCAGTCTTTAGCTCAGACACCGCTCTGGGCCTCGGCAGGAACCCTAGGAAGGCTGCATCTCCTTTTCTGTAAGACAGGCAGAACCAGAGCTTGCCCACTGGGCTTCCGCGGGTAGGGGAGAGGCACAACCACTGCCCCATGGGTTCGACCCCAAGGGGGCAGAAGCCCTCATTCAGCTGTTCAGCTCCAAACGTGCAGCTCAGGGATTAGAACCCAGCTCAGGCTGGCCACAGAGCCCTTCTCTGCTTCTCCCCACCCAGAGACGGAGGTGGGAGACAGCTCATATCCCCCCTAGCTACCCCACCCCCACCCCAAGACCAGGGCCCAGGGACCTGCGTCATTCCGGACATCCTACAGACTGAAAACTGGATTTTTACAAAGTTCTTATTCCATGAAAATCTCTGGGGGGATGTTCTCAAACCAGTGTTCAAGATCGACAATAGCACACCGACCTTACCGACGTTTGGTAAGGGTTATTTTTAGCCAACTTTCTGTGACCACCTTTTGAATTCAAAGCTCCTGGGCATCGGGCGGCAGAGAGTGGGAGGCAGAAAAGAGAGGGAGGGAGTGTTGTCTCCCTCCTAATCAAGGTGTGACTCGGGGCACAACCATGCTGCAAACCGGAGTGGACCGACCGGGACAGGGAGGGGCTGAGATGGTTATCCGGCTGCTGCGAGAAGGTAATTACAGGCCTCCCCATTGTTCCCAAATCTCAGGGTGCCCTTTATCGCCACGCTGCTAACCTCCGCTCTGCCCGGGCAAGCCTCGATGGAGCTGGGGGCTGTTTTCTAGTCATAAGCTGTGAGTAAACAGGCCCCGGAGAGCGTGGGCCTCGGGAAATCCTGCCAAGGACCAACTGGACTTTCGGGCCTGAGAGTCTATGCCCTCCATTTCAAAAACAGAAAAACCCCATGGTGGGCGGAGGTCCCCAGAAGCCCCCCAGCATGCTGGCAATACCACCATGATACCCCAGAGGGCCGCACCTGGGGAGCTCTGAGAGTGGGACCAGCCTGGAGCCCGCTGTGCGAGGATGTGCCTTGATCGGGTCGCTGCCATGATGCTAATAGAGTTCCAGACTGCTGCCTCCTGCCATCTCACAGAGCTGCCTCGGCTGTGTGACCTAGGGTGAGCTGGTGCCCTCTCTGGGCTCAGCTGTCCCAGAGCCCTGTGAGCTGCATGCGTAAGGGCCCTCCTCCGGTGTACTTCGCTCCCACACAGTTGAGGCAGGGCCTGCCCAGAGGAGCTATTCTAGAAGGCTCGGGAACAGAATGTGGAAGCCTCCAGCGTGGGCTCCCAGGGGTGTGGGTTCAGGCTGTGGACAGTGTGCACGCTATTCCCAGGCTGATCTTCAAGCATCCACACAAGACCCCTGGAGAGAGTCTCTTGCCTTATCCCATGCTACAAATGGGGACACTGAGGCTCAGCGGTGAAGGTCACGTCAGGTGTGAGCAGTCGTGCCCACTAGGGACATAGGATGCCTCGCAGCCTCTCCTGACCCCGCTCCCCAGCACCATGTTAATGGCAGACTGGACTCCCACTCTGGCAGGGGACCGCTGCCCCAACCTCGCCCCACCCCACCCCACCCCACCACGCAGCTTCTGCTCTGCCAATGCCACAGTTGGCCTGTGTGCTCAGGTCCCCGTGTGCACACATGCATACACCTCTCGGGTCCCATGAACACCCTCTCCAGCTGGGTCTGCCCACATCATGGCCCGGGTGTATGCATGAGGGCTGGGACTGGGGAGGCAGTGGGGAGAATGTGTAAGTTGGGTTGGGTCAGGGTCAGGTACACAGGCAAGACAGCGGACAGAGTGGAGAGGGCTCTGACCCTGAGCACGAACTTGTGTGGTAATGCTTGTGCCCAGCTCCTAGCCAGCAAGAGGGTGCAAACTTGGGGACGAGCAAAGCCCCGAAAGCGTGGCTGATCCTGCTCTCCCCAATCGCAGGCTGCCTGCAGCCATGGGGGTCAAGAGCCCTTTCCAGGCCAACGCGGGCCAGCCGCAGAGGACTGCACTGAGCCATCTGGCCTTAGGGTGTGCTCTGACCGGCCACTCGCTGGGCTTCCATCAGGGTCACGTGCTGACTCCCGATCCTGGTCATAAGCTGAGCTCTGACTCCAGTCCCACGCTGAGCCCTGACCATGCTCACAAACCCACTGGCCAGAACCAGTCACGCGGTCTAGCCAGTTCAGGGATGGGGCAGCGGTAGAGGGGAAACCAGTCCTTCCGGGCCTCAAAGAGAGGAGAACCGGTACTCTTTTGAGGGGCTGTGCCTGTGAGCCCGAGGAACTGTCTGCTCCGAGGAACCTCGTTCTAATTCACAGGCAGGGTTATAATCCTGGACGTCGGCTCTGACACAGCCTCCCAAATAGCCAGGACCCCACTTTGACCCTCTCAGAACACAAGTCCCTGCTCTGTGGCCCCTGCACTAGAAATCAACATAAAGGCTAGTGCAACTATGTATTGTCACCTACATAAACGGGCTCCAGACTCTGCAGATTTCCCCCACCCAACACTCCCGGCACGTATTTTTGTAATTCTTAGGATCCCATTTGATAGGGGAGAACACTGAGACTCAGAGAGGCAAAGGAACTTGACGGAGCAGACACAGCTCGTTCATGCCAGAGCAGAGTTCGAATCCAGGACTGTGGGCTCCATGAGCAGCTTCCCCCCCTCTTCCTTCCCAGTGCCTGGCTGGTCGGCTTCATTCAGTCCATTCCAGGGTCTTGCGGCCCCAGCCAGGATTGGGGTGGGAGTTCTAAAGATGAGGCAGGGTCCTTCCCACCCCAGAAGCACGTCGGCTGGGTTTCATACTGTTTCTGCCACCAGGGAGCTCAGTGACCTTGGGCTAGTTACCTAACCTCCCCGAGCTCCTATTCCTAGTCTATAAATGGGCTGTTAAGAGGATTTATTTTCTGCATAAATAAGAGATGATGAAAAAAAGAAAAAAACCAACCTCAGCACAAAGCCTGCTACACAGGACACCCTTAATAAGTGTCAGCTGCTGGCCGCGTCTGATGAATGTGGGCTCAAAGCTGGAAAATCCAGGAGTGTTAGAGGATCAAAGCCATGTGACCCCCCAATGATGGGGTTTCAGGTACTGTGCCTGCATTCAGGAAAGGAGAGGCTTACAAAGGTCCCTGAGGCCCATGTCATGGCCCCTCACTGTTTGGTCGGTCACTAGGAAGCTGGTTAAGAAGATGATGGGGCCCTCAAGACAGGTCGCCCTCTTCCTGGTCATCCTATTGGATCAAGTGCGCCCTCTGCTTAGGGAATTTATAATGAACTCTCATTTCTGCTAGGCACTGGCCTGTCCCCTGGACCCCTATGTCCAGAACCTGCGACGTGAACATCATCCCAGCCCAATGACTCCCGTACACAGGAGTCCTGATATGGGGGACAGAACAGGGGCAGAGGACAGAGCTCAGAACCCACACTTGCTCTGCATCTTACCTACAGTCCCCATGTTCTGTGCCCCTGCCTGGTCACGATCACCCAGGTCCTCGGTCACAGAGCCCCTTCCTATGGACCCAGGACCCACACCTGGACACTGAGCTCGTTGACTCTGCAGAGTGGGTGCGGTTCTCCCTTCCTAACAGGTGGGAAATGAGGCTCAGACCCTGAAGGAAGTGTTCCGGGCCACACAGGCACCCGAGGAAAGGCCCATGGGGCTCCTTCTCCTTCCCTAAACTTTCAGCCCTCTCTCCCTGTGCCCACAGCCCAGCTGCAGCAGAGCCCTGCTGGGCTTGCCAGGAGCCCCCATCCCCATCTCCCCGTCAAACACCGCCCATGCAGACCAGGCAAACGCGTCTCTGGTCGGTGGCGGATCCTTTCTCCACTTTCTCTCCTCCGGCGGGCCAGTCTGTCAACAGACGGCTAGCATGGGGGCAGGCAGCTGGAAAAATGTCTGCTGCATTTGAAACCAGAAGCAAAAATCCCAGTCCCCAGAGCTTGGGTGGGGCAGTGAGAACACTGGCGAGGGCGGGCATCCGCCAAGTGCAGGAGCCCCGACGTGAGACATGAATTCTGGAACTTGGGGTGGACCGTCACCACCAGCCTGCCATCGCGCTTCCCTCCAGCCCACCTGCCGCAGGTGCGAACCTGGACTTTGGCTCCCCCCATCACCACACACCTGTGTCACGCAGGTGGGTTCAACCCTCCTACCCCCTATTTAATTCTCAGCAAGCAAATAAGAGTAAGGCACATGGACAGTCAGAGGATACTAGAGGGGGACACAGTGGGCTCCCTCGTGGGCAAAAGACGAATCAAGAGCGACCCGCACAGGACTCAGAAGCCCAAAGAACCGCGCAGAGAGTGCGCTGCCTGCGGGCAGGGGCCCCGGCGCCGGGCATGCGCAGACAGCACGCCGCCCGCGGGAGGGGAATCCCAGGGCTGGGCATGCGCAGAGGATGCACGGACGGCCGATCGGCCGGGCTCCCGAGGCTGGGCATGCGCAGAGGGTGCACCGCCTGCGGGCGAGGCTCATAGGCGGAGCATGCGCAAGGCCTCCTCCCAGGTCCACCAATCAGAGGCGGCGGGAGGGGGCGCGGGCCCGCGGCGCCGGGAGACCGCGCTGCACGTGCGCGAGGCTGCGGCGCCGCGCTCTCCGCCGCCTTCTCGGCGCACCTGTCGCAAGGCCTGGCCGGTGGCTCCTCGCGCGTGTCACAGCTGCCCCCTTCCCCTTTCCGCCCCTCCGCTCCTGTCCGAGCTCTCCCGGGAGCCCCGCTGGCCCTCCAGGCCCGACCGCCGCACCCCGGCTGGGTCCTCTTCCGCGGCCCCCACCGCTCTTGACCGGGGGCGACCCCGGGCCGCAGCCCACCCCCGGAGGCCGCCTGCGCGCCCCTACCCTTGTCCCGCCTCTGTCCTAGCACCGCACCTGCAGCCCGACCCCCGCACCGCACGCCCCTCCCAGTGCCACCTGCTTCCCCGTGTCTCTCCTGGTGCTCCGGCCCCTCTGCTCTTTGCCCCCCGATGCCGACCGGGTTTGAGGGACTGGGGACATCTGCCTCCTCTTCAGTGATGAGCGTCCGCCCCAGGAAAGCCCTGCTCTCTCCTTCCTTCCCAGCCCAATCCCCGCCGCCTCACAGGGTCCCCGGCACCTAGCAGGTGCTGGGAGGGAGGAAAGCGATGGACACCCCGAGGTCAGGCGGCGTGGACTAGTTGCGGGACCGAATACTCATTTTTTTTTTTAATTTATTCGACAGACAGATCACAAGCAGGCAGAGAGAGAGGAGGAAACAGAGCAAAGACCAACCCCCCCCTCATGACCTGAGCCGAAGGCAGAGGCTTTAACCCCCTGAACCACCCAGGCGCCCCCCAAGTACTCATTCTAAAGCTGCCGAGTGACTTAACTCCCAGATCAGGGTGTTTACACCGGGAGTTCAGCTGGGGGAGAGGAGGCCATGCCTCAGAAGTGAGGAGCCACAGCCAGAAACTTCTCGGCACACGGCCATACTTAGCTCTCTTGTGGGGACACACGCGTGAGCCCACCGGGTTCCCACCCCGGCCCATGAGAGCACAGTCTCAATGCCCCCATTTCACAGAGACTTGGCCAGAATGCTCAGGGAGGTCAATGCCTCCCTCAGGCCACAGGGCTGGGATGTGCTCCAGACTCCCTCTCTGTGGCGCTGAGCCCTGGGGCGGGGGTCTGGGCTGGGGACGGAGCAGGCAGGCCAACTTGCTGTGTGTCCCCAAAGAGCCCCAGCTATCTTCTGAGGCAGCTCCGGCATCCTCCTCCCCCAGGGCATGACCCGGGTGACCCAGAGGGCTGGCCCTCCCCGCCCCTGAGGCGCTGGCCTCCCGCAGCTGCTGGGGGCCCCCTGGCTGCGTGCCCACCGGTGTGTGAAGTGCTTCCCGAGGACTCCCCCGGGGAAGCCCCTGCCGGACGCCTGCTGGCCAGTGCATCAAGGAGGAGGCCTTCCTTCCGGCTCCTCCACAGGGCCCTCAGGGGTCAGGCCTCGGGTCACCCTCCAGCTGGGACGGGAAGCCTTGCAGGAGTCTGGAGTCTGGGGTGGACAGAGGCCGCAGGGCTGAGGACACTAGCTGTCTGAGCGGACACCGGCACGAGCTCAAGCCGTTCTGCTCTGCGACCTGCTCGGCGCTGCCTTCTGGGCAAGCTGGAACCGGTCATTCCAAGTCCCTCCTGGGTGCCCCGCCTGGGCTGGCACCTGGAGGGGAAGCCCAGAGCCCTCCACAGCTCTCCGGGGACAGATGGTGGCCTCCCACCAGCCTCCCTGCCTCCACTGCAGTCCTCACACCTGTGCTGTCGGAAACGGCCACTCGCCGCTTGTGAGCTCCTGAAGTGTAGTCGGAACTGGGAGTGGTTGTATGAACACGCACCGTCTCAGAGTCCGAGGAGGAGAGGGATGGGGTAGAATATCTCAGTTCAGCTCAATAACTGTATATTAGTCACACTTTGAATATTATTTTGGATATATTAGGTTAAATAAAATATATCGTTAAGATAAATTGTACCGGGGCGCCTGGGCCGCACGGTTGGTGAAGAATCTGACCCTCGATTTCGGTTCAGGTCATGGTCTCAGGGTCCTGAGATCAATCCCTGCATCAGGGCCCACGCTCAGCGGGGAGTCTGCTTGACATTCTCTCTCCCTCTCCCTCTGCCCCTCCCACTGATTCTCTCTCTCTCAAAAACAAATAAATCTTTTAAAAATTTGCATCAATTTCTTTCATTTTTATTTTATTTTTCTTAAAGATTTTATTTATTTATCTGACAGACAGAAATCACAAGTAGGCAGAGAGGCAGGCAGAGAGAGAGGGGGAAGCAGGCTCCCTGCTGAGCAGAGAGCCCGATGCGGGGCTCGATCCCAGGACCCTGAGATCACGCACGACCTGAGCCGAAGGCAGAGGCTTAACCCGCGGAGCCACCCAGGTGCCCCTCTCTTTCGTTTTTATAACACGAGACTACCAGAGACTTTAAAGTGACTTATGGCTGACATTGGTTCCCACTGGAGAACACTGTCTACACCACTGACAGAGGGAGCTTTCCAAATCTGAATCAGATCTGCCCCTCTCTTGCTCAGAGCTTGTCCATGGCTCCCGCTGCCCTCAGAGAAAGTCCTTCACGCCCACTGGATCTCTGTCATGAACCAGGTGCCCCTTCTCACGCCGGCCCCACCTTTCTCCTGCCCCAGCTGCTCCCATCGCCTTGCGCCCGGAGACCTTGCATAAGCCATTCCCTTGGCCAGGAATGCCCTTCCCTGTTGCCTGCTCACCCCTCTGCCTGGAATGTCACCTCTCCCTCAACACTCCTCTGACCTCCTCCCCCAGCCAGTCCCATGACCCCTGCTGCCCCCGGCTGCCCTGCGCTTAAAGAAGTTTGGTGGGAAGCATACAAGTATGGACGTCCCTGAGGCAGTCACTTTCCTGAACGGAGCCAGTGAATTTCAGAAATGTGTCTGGAGCCCAAGTCTTGTGCTGAGCTCCAATCCCACCTGCTGCCTCCCAGCAGCCACTGTCCCTGCTCTTGATCAATGGGCTGCACTGTGCCCTCTGACCCGTCCCCCCAGGGCTCCGAGGTAAACCGTGAGGGCTGCTTCCCCAGCTGCTGAGCCCTGGGTCTTGGCAGTGGTTTTGTTGTTTAGTGTAATCGCCCACACTTCTTTGGAGGCCGACGCCTGCCAGACTTCACTGCGGCCCTTCCTGTGCAGTGATCTAAATGACGGGAACCACCTCCCTGTATTAGTTTGCTTGGGCTGCTGTAACAAACACGACAGATGGGGCGGCCACAACGCCCACTGTTTACTGTTCCACCGTCTGGAGGCCGGAAGTCCAAGGTCAAGGTGCGGCCCCGCTGGCTCATTCCGAGGGCCGTGAGGGAGGACCTGCTCCTCTCCTTGGCTAGTGGACAGGCCGCCGTCCCCGTGTGCGCACGGCACTCCGCCTGCACATCTGCGCCCACACGTCCCATCTTCCGAGGCTGCCGGTCATCGTGGTTTCGCGCTCACACACGCGAGCTCGCCGACACCATCTCCTCCGCGAAGGCTCCACCCCGGGGTCCTGGGGGCTAGGACCTCAGCGTGTGAATTTGGGGATGGAGGTACAATTCAACTCATGACCTTCCCAGCAGAGCCTCGCCCCCCATGTCACAGATAAGGGAGGCCTTGGTGGCTATGAAGTGGGCCAGGACCCTGCCAGGGCAAGAGGGTCCCCTGCAGGGAGAGAGGCTCTGGGTTCCAGAGAAGGCGGATCCCCGGCTATGGGTGAATTGAGTTCAACAAGGTGGTTATCGCAGTCAAATTTCAAAATCGGGGCCCTTGCAACAGCCTCCTCCTCCTGGACTAATTGGCTGTGGGTGCCCAGGGCGGTATCGGTTTCTTCTCCAGATCCGCGTGATGGTTCCCACAGAAGGGCGCAGGGCCCGCCCTGCCCGCGGAGCAGTCTTGGCACCTTCCTTCCCGACGGCCCCGCCCTGGGGTCAGGATGCTCGTTCCTTCCCAGCAGCGACCCAGGCAGGCCTCGGGTTCCCTCGGTGTGCCCATCCGGAAAATGGGCTGAAAGAGGATTGATTCAGCGTCCCCGGAAGAGGGACCTGCACAGTGAGTGCCCCAAGGGGCTGTGTGCACAGCAACCGGCTGGAAATGCCCGTATGGGCCTTCTTCCTGCTCTGTGGACCTCCGCCCACCTCTCCCCCGCCACCCCGATTCTTAGAAACTCCTGGGGGGAGAGGGACTGCCTGCCTGCCTCCAGCAGAGAAGAGCAAGCTCCTGGCAGGGGAGGGGGAGGCCTGGCCCTGAAGCCTGGCTCAAAGCCCTCCCCTCCTCTCCCCCAGTCCCAGCTGCTGAGTCACTTTCCCCAGGGAGGCCTCTCTCGGGAGTTCTCTAGGCAAAAGCGTATTTTGAGCTGGTCTTGGTGGTGGCGAGGAAGGCCTTTGTGAGGAAGGTTGCGTCTTCGTTTAGTTTGGACGGTGGAGAGAGCGTGGACAGGGCGGGGTGGCATTCTGGAAGGAACCAGCGTATGTAACAGCTGGGAGTGTGGCTGAGTGAGGACAGCAGCCCCTCAAGAGTGCCCCCTGCACTGACCACCCCCCACCTCAGGCTCCAGCCCTCCCAGGGGGGCAGATCTCCAGGCCTCAATATCCTGCACCTGCTGTTCCTTCTGCTGGAATGCTTTTCCTGGCCCATGAGCAGGGGAGCCCTTCCTTGCCGCCAGGCTCATACACCGCTCGCACCGGGAGGCCTCCCTGAGCCCTGGTCTTTGTGACACAAGAGCAGCACGCTCTGGCTGCCCACTCTCCCGCACACCACAACCCTGCCCCCTTTCACAGATGAGGAAACTGAGGCATGGAGAAGCAAGAGCCCACATGAGCTCACACAAGGCCCCGGCGCCTTCCTCTTTGAGTCGGTCGCTCCCTGGAGCCCGCTGCTGGGCTCCTCCTGCCGGGAGGGCTGGAGGCTCCGTGGGGCCCGTGGACGGCATCCTGGTCAGCGAGCACATCCCACACTGTGCCACGTGAGGCGGGCCACAGCTGTGTGAGGCTCTGACCAGGCACCGGCAGCCAACGTGGGGCCGAGGAGGCGAGCTCCGCGTGGGCTTCAGCATCTTTTCTGGAACGTGGTGTCTCGGGCGCCCCGGGGGTCACATCACAGGGCTACTGTGGCTTCCTCTGGGCCTTACTTCTGAGCGCGGCCGGCCTGCCCCCAGGAGCAGGGAGGGAGACCCTCGAGGCCCCCACCCCATGGTCCTGAGGGAGGGAAGCTGCAGAGCACCCCCCAGCCCGGGGGCAGAATGGGCAAAACGTTCACATTTCGAATCAGCCTCAGGGAGTCTGAGAAGCCTCTGGAAGGAGCCCGTGTCTCAGCGGGGATGACAGCCTTTGGGACTCAACCCTGGTCTCTTAATGTCTTCCTTCAGCGAAAGCTTTTCTTTTGTTTTGCTTTGTTTTTTTGTTTTGTTTTGTTTTGCTTTATTCTCTTGTGTTTGTGTGGGTTTTTTGTTTTTTATTTGTTTTCTTATTTAAATTCAGTAATGAACATGTAGCATGCACATGTAGTGTATAATTTGTTTTGGAGATAGAGGTCGGGGCTTCTTCGCGGCCTACGCCACCCCATGCTCCTCTCATCCCCTGCCCTCCTTCAGGCCCATCCCCCAGGGCCCCCCCACGCCCCCACCCCTCCCCGGCGGCCACCCTCCGTTTGTTCCCTAGAGTTAAGAGTCCCCACGGTTTGTGTCCCCCTCTGGTTTTGTCTTGTGTCCGCGGCCGCACCACCCTGAACGCGCGCAGTCTCCTCTGATCTCGGAAGCTGAGCTGGGTCGGCCCGGTCAGTGCATGGACGGAGGGAAGGCCTGTCTGCGAACAGCCTCATACACCCACCCCCCAAGTCCTGGGGTCCAGGAGGTGGAAGTGTTAGAACCAGGATTCCAGGTGGCGAAAGGGGCAAGTGGCTGGGCACCCCCTGCTGAGGAGCAGCCCCGTGCCCCGAAGCGAGGGGTCCCCGAAGATCCCCAGGGGAGCGGCCGGGCCCCAGGGTCCCCAGGGCGCCAGGCACAGGCAAACGGAGCATCAGCCTGCGGTGGGCTCCCTGCGCGGCTCGCGGGTGGGGAATGGATGGGCCGTGACCTCAGCTAGTGGGGACCCCCGGGGGGGCCAGGCGGGGACAGCAGGAAGGAAGGCCCTCGTCTAGCTGCTGTTTCTCCGAAGCTGCCTGAGCCCTTGGGCCGCCGGCTGACTCTCAGGAGACATGAGCTCCAGAAGCAGACGTCCAGAAAAAGGACAGAGGGCAAAAATCCAAGCAGGGGGAAGCAGTGGAGAGGGTGGCGGGCAAGCTCCCCAGGCGTGGGGCACAGGCAGGGCCAAACCAACCCAGCAGGTTGGGCGGGAACTGGGTGGGCCCCCGTTCCATCCCTACGCCCCACCCCTGCAGGAGGCGGGAACCCTCCTTTTGGCCCTGAGGACATCCCTGGGGCAGTGAATGGAGGGGTCGGGGCTCTGCGGTCCTCCGCAGGGAGGCCAGGCCACCACAGCCCTCCACCTTCCCTCGACATCATGACATGCAGTCCTCGGCCAGCAGGGTGATGAGCAAGGGATGCCAAGGGCTTAGCACAGAGTAAATGCTCAATAAATGCCCCCTGTTAGTTCAAGCTCTGGTGATGCTGTGTCTATGAGAGTGACAGGTCATACCAGCGTGCCGGGCCCAAGTGGGACTGGAGGTGGCAAGCAAGGCCCTCTGGTGCCTGAGAGAGCGCTGGGACAGGACCCACTGGCCCCCCAGTAGTTGGGTCCCCACCGAATTCAGACGTAGGCAACCCCACACCCTGGCACAGCACCGGGCTCCATCCTGGGTCCTGACAGCTCCTGGGTTCCAGAGCTCCAACGCTGGGGTCCTGGGTCTAGAGACCAGCCCTGGCTCTGCGTGCTGACCGGGCGGCTTTCAAGCCATCTCTGGACTGCTCCAGGGCAGTTTCCTTCTCTGAGCAAAGGGCATCCTGATTGCCTGGTGCGACAGAATGGGTTCTTGGAGGACTGAATGAGCTGTTGTGGTCGTGCAGCCCTAGCCCAGAGGACCCCAGCCCTGCCTGCACCCTCGGGGCCGTCCGAGGTGTACGGCCTCCCCGCACAGCTGGCGCTGCCTGTACTCCTCGCAGCCTCCCCGCACCTCCTCTGCAGGCTCAGGTGTCCTCTGCGCCCGCGGCCTCCGCAGCCCTGCCCACACCCTCCCCTGGTCCCCCTGCTGTGGGGCCTCAGAGCACCCCCTCCCCTTCAGCAGGCAGCCTGGGAGGCAGCCCCTGCCCCTCTCACCACCCGCTCTCACTCCCAGAGCCCAGCCTCACCAGCAGCTGCCCTGACGTGGGATGGGGGTCCCGTGAACCAGGCTGTGGGAGAGCACCGGAGTAAGCCGGGGGTCTGGTCTAGGGCCGGGGAGCAGGAGAATGGAAGGGGCTCTGCAGAGGCAGTACTGGGACCATTGTACTTGACAAAGATCAGCTCTGTGAAGGGCCGTGTGAAGCAGGGCTAGACCCACACTGAGCCCAGGTCTAGGGCTGGTGGGAAGCCTGAGCCCAGCAGGCAAAGGACCCCATCTTGCACAGCCCTGCACAGATGGCACAGCAGAGGGTCCCCAAGGTCAAGGCCTGCAGGCTGGGGGCGAGGGTGGGGGTGCTGGAGGCTGCAGGGGGTTGGCCAGTGCGTCAAGCACACAGAGGCATCGCCAGCAGGGAGCCCTGCCATGGAGCCTACCCGGGTGCCAGGTGCCCACTGCAGGTCCCCTGCTGACCATGGCCTTCCTCTGTGCACCTTCACCCACTCTGCCGCCCTGGCCTCCCCACCGCCGTTCCTCGCCTGTCAGCCCCCTTCCCATCAGCCTCACTCGTGAGCCTCCAGCACTCATTCCTTCCCATCATCTTCCGCATTCTGTCCACCCCAGGTGGTGGCCTCTGGGGCAGGGAGTGTTCACCAAAGCAATCACTGTCACCTTGGGGGGACTGCCTGGGGCCATCTCTGGGCCCCTGCAACCCTGGCTCCCTGTCCCCACAAGGCTAGCCTAAAAGGTGCTTTCTGATAACTGAATGCTGTCTGTCCACAGATATGGCCGATGCCGGCCAGGTGCTCACCGGGGCAACCAGATTCCCTTGTTCGGAGCGCCCAGTCCACTCCCTCAAAGGCACCCGGCTTCAAAGCCTTCTCTAGTGAACCTCCAGTCCTGGGGAGGAAACACGACCCTGGCCCTTCCTGGGGAGTGTCCAGTATGAACCAGCTGGGAGATGGGACATCCTCCAGGGATGGCACCGCTGCAGAGGGAGCAGTCTCACCGGCACCTCCTGAGGTGCCTGCCACAGAACACAGGATTCGTCAATCAGGACAGAAAGACAAAGGCGGCTAAAACGCAGAGGAGAGACCCATCAGCCCTGAGCTCGCTGCAGGCTTGGAAAGACCCCACTGGCCTTCAGAGGACCAGCCCTGTGCTGAATCCTGATCCCACCACAGACTGAACCCTGATCCACGCTGAACTCTGAATCCTAGTGTCACACTGAACTCTGACCCCAGTCCCGGAATGAATTCTGACCTTGCTCACAACTGGGTGGTGATTTTGATTATGCACGGAGCCTTGACCTGATCACGCACAGAGTCCGGATGCTAATTACATACTGAGCCTTAATCCTGGTAATGCACTGAGCCCTAATCCTGACCATACACTGATGTTGACTCTGATCACACTCTGAGCCTTCTTCCTGGTCACGCTCTGAGCCCTGATCCTATCATATACTGAGTTCTGATCTTACTTACTGAGTCCTCAACTGAGTTACACAGTGAACCTTGACCCTAATCCTAGTCACATACTGAGCCCCGATCCTTGCTCACATTTGGAGATACATAACCTTGATCAGACCTTGGTTATATCCTGACCTTGGTTATGCAGTAGGCATTGATCCTAACCTTGATCTACCACTGGCTCTAGTTTTACTGACTGAGCCCTGACCTTCTTTGCTCCATGACTGAACCTGACCTGTTTACTAGTCCTGACCCTTTGCACCTACCTGCTCCACCCGTCCCTTACCGGGCAGAAGAAAGTGTCTCAGTTCAGTTCCACCCTGGCCCCCAGCTCTGAACCCAAATCCGAGGTGGGAGTGGTCTCCTGGGACTACAGATTAGGGAGGAGCTGAGCCCCCGCTTCTCTCCTCCAGGCTTCCCAGCTGGCCCAGCCACCCCACTGCTCTCTCCTCACTTCCAGCGTGCTGTTGAGGGGATGACCCTGGGAACGTGGCCCAAACACTCAGAGCTCCTTGGAGCTGGAGGAGTCAGTAAACACCATGGAAAACAGGCCTTCTAGCACGACTGCCTCGGAAAATGGGGTCAGCCGTCTCTGCAGCCTGCCGTTCTTGGCTCGGGACTCTGGTTACCCCCAGCAGCTTCTCCTGGGCTCTCCCACTGCAAGGTCAGACAATGCCTGCTCTGCCTTAGGCAGCCGCCTAACACCTTGACTCAAAGCCCAGCCTCTGGCCAATTTCGAGGGCCCCAGTTCCATTAGCACTGCATTGTCTGGGCCTCCGTATGGCTTCCTTCCACTTTTTTTTTTTTTTTTTTAAGAAACCACAATTTGTGAAGCACCTGTGACAGGCTGTGTCCCCCAAGCGCCTAGCCCCATACACGTAGTGACCGGGCCACAACAAGGCTTCACTGGATGAACGAAGGCTGACTCCCCCCCGCCACGCTTTCCTGGGCTTCTCACCAGAACCCGGCAGTGAGGTCCTAGCACCCCATTTCAAAGGTGGGAAAACTGAGGCTTAAGGAGGCTTAGACACGCTGTCACGGCTAGTAATGGCTCTGCTCCCTCTCAGAGGGACCCAGGCAGCCCGCAGACAATCCGTACAACTTGCTGAATGAGCGGCCAAGTGAACGCACGCACGGGGCTATGAACAGACAGGAGCGGAGCAGAACCAGGGAGCTGCCCGTGTGAGTGTCTAGAGGGTGTGCTATTCTCTGCATGGCCTGGGGAAGGGGCCACCTCCTCTAATGCGCCCGACCCCTGCACCCCGGAAAAGGGGCATCTGCAGGGCCAGGACCTTGGCCCGCAGCTCCTACCTTCCCTCACTCACTGCTCCTTCCTGCATTGTGTCCGGTGTGAGTGTGCACGGGACTCAGCCCGGGGAACCCGTGCCCCAGAGGCCATCCTGTGTGGCTGAGAGGGTTGCAGGATTAGAGGCTGGGGCCAGCGCAAGGGCCCAGCAGGCAGGCCCGGGGGGAGCTGTGGGGGCCCCTCTGTGTTTCGGGGGTGAAGGACAGAGGGGCAATGTCCAGCCCCCGGTGGGAGACCGGGCTGGCTTCCGGGATGGACATCGTTGGGGTTGTCCCCTCTCCTCCTTCAGGTTTCTCCAAGTCCCCTTTGCAAGTGATCTTGCCTGACACCCCCCCCACGGCTCCCCAACCCAGCACTTCTCCCCACTTCCTGCTCTGCACAGACTCCATCACCACCTTACTTACCAGCTGACTTGCCGTCTGTCTGCCCTCTCGCGAGGATGCAGCTTGCAGGAGAGGGGGCTGCATTCGTCTGTCTTCCCGGCATCTGTGACAGTGGCTGGCACGGAGCAGGTGCTCAGTCAAGGGTTCCTGAGTGAATAACTGAATGGAAACACAGGGCGGTTCTTGGCACCCAGGAAGTTATCAGTGTTAGCTCTTGGTGACTCTGCACGCCCATCAGAGCCCACATCCTCTCTTGCCTCTGGGGTCCCCATCTGCAAAATGGGGAGGAAACCATCTGACCCCACAAGATTCCTGTGAGGTTCAGGGAGATATGGACAGGAAAATACCTTGTAAAGTGTTGATTGCTCTGTACAGGGTGATTCAAGGCACAATTGAAGGCCAGCTTTATTTTTGGTATGTGCTGGGGGAGGCAGGAATTACCTTGCACTTGTGTGGTCTAGAAGGGCTTCCTGGAGGAGGTGCCCCTGGGACAGGAAGACCAGCGGAGGGGAAATGCACTGCTGGCAAGAGGAACAGTGTGAGCAAAGGCAGGAGGACAGAGGGTTGACCCAGAGGGCAGTGGCAGTGGGCTGGGGGGGCAGTTGGCCATCCAAGCAGAGTGCCAGTGGGAGTTCGGAGTCCTGAGTTCTGAGTGCCAGTGGGAGTTCGGAGTTCTGAGCACCCCAGAGGCCCACTCTGCCCTTATTGACGTCAGCAGGTGGGGCCTGGGCCTCGGGCCATGGGTGGGGTGGCCCCACGCATCACCTGCCTTCACTCTTCATTCTGAGAAGTTCTGCTAGACACCCCACCCTGCACCTGCCAGGGCAGCTGGCTCCCTGCCTCCCCTTCAGGTCACCCTGGTCATTCGGTTCCCAGCTGGGCTGCAGGGAGCCTGGCCCTCCCTCCCCCACCATCTGGGCACGTACCCTCACAACGCACAGCAGATGCCCCCACTCATCCCCACTCTGACGGTCCAGGAGCTCCTCGCAAGCCCTTGACCTTGGACAGAGGGCACAAGGATGCAGAGCCAGACAGCCTGGGTTCAAATCCCGACTGGGCTACTTACCTGCTACCTTGCCACCTTCTGTCCCTGTGCCTCAGCTCCCTCTTCTAGCAGAAGTGCGCTCAAGTGCTGTGGGCGGGGCTCAGTCGGTGTGCAGTCCCTCTGGGAGCCTGTCCATTATGCCCCCAAGCATTTGAGTCAAGCCAGACCAGCATTAGCCTGAACTCATGCGCCCATTTTTCAGATGAGGCAACCAAGGCACGGAGAAGCAAAGGGACTCACTGACAGCCAGCTGCATAAGTTTTAGGCCCTTTTGAGGGAGGGGGCTGTGTGCAGCCCGCAAGGAAGGAGTGAAGCTGGGTCTTTAACCCAAGCAGGCTGATGCCCACCTGTGCCCAATCCGGGACTTCTAGGTCCCCTTTATTTTTATTTTATTTATTTATTTTTTAAAGATTTTATTTATTTGACAGACAGATCACAAGTAGGCAGAGAGGCAGGCAGAGAGAGAAGAGGAGGAAGCAGGCTCCCCGCAGAGCAGAGAGCCCGATGTGGGACTTAATCCCAGGACCCTGAGATCATGACCTGAGCCGAAGGCAGTGGCCCAACTCACTGAGCCACCCAGGCGCCCCTCTAGGTCCCCTTTAAAGAAGGCCTGTTGGGGCGCCTGGGGTGGCTCAGTGGGTTAAGCCTCTGCCTTCTGCTCAGGTCATGATCCCAGGATCCTGGAATCCAGCCCCGCATCGGACTCTCCGCTCAGCGGGGGGCCTGCTTCCCCCTCTCTCTCTGCCTGTCTCTCTGCCTGCTTGTGATCTCTCTCTCTCTGTCAAATAAATAAATAAAATAAAATAAAAAGAAGAAGAAAAAGGCCTGTTGGCACTGGTGCCCCTTTCTCGAGCAACTGCAGGTCCCACAGGGACTTAGGAAGAAGCCCCGACCACCCGTTCTGCCTCAAGCCCAGGCCAAGAAGGGATCAAGAGACGGGTGTTCCAGCCATGGTGTCATGGTGTATGTGTGTGTTTATTTTGTGCGCGTGCACGCACCTGTGCATGGCCCTGTGTGTGCCTGCTCTCAGGCTTTGTGAACTGCAGTAGTGTTCTACCGTCCCCAAGTTCTCCGCCAACTCCTGCTGCATTTATTTACCCTACAGTTTGGTTGTGGGACATAAGACAACTACAGGAAAAGGCAGAGCACAGAAACTTCACCTGGACCTGCTCCCCAGACCCCAGGACGGGGCAGGGGAGGGGTTCTGCTTCCCTTTCAGCCCACCTCCTCCGCAGGAGGCCTTCCTTTGCCCCCCTCACTCCTCTGCTCCCGAGAAAGCCAGCCAGGACTTTTCTAGTACCTGCTGCTCAGAAAGCCCCCCCCCTCCATTCTGGGTGAAAGCGGCCTCTCTCTCTCAGGGAAACCCTCCAGGTCTGCTCAGGCTGAGAAGGTAAGGGCTGTGCTGGGGGCCAGAGCTGGTGTCCCCTGTGTCGCAGGCACTCACGGAGTACAGCCTCCATTCCTGCGTGGGCTCTGTGCCTTTCCTCATGCTCGACACCACCGCCCTGTCCCCCAGTCCTCCAGGCACAGATGTCCTGTCCACCACACAGATAAGGAAAGGAAGGCTGGCGGGTGGTGGGGGGGGGGGCTCACCCAGGACACAGCAGCAGTAGAATGGCCTAGAAGCCTAAACCTCTTCCGAAGGTGCACTGTGGCCCCAGGTGACCATATGACCCTAGGTGGACATATGACCCTGGGAAGCCTATGACCCGAGAGCTACAGGACTCCTGGCAGTTGTATCATCCCAAGAAGTCCTGTGACTACAGGAAGACATATAACCCCAAGAAACCATATCACCTTGGAAAACTGTATGACCCCAAACAGGCATGTGACCGACCCCACGAAGCTATATGACTCCAAGTGGCTTATGGCCCTGGGAAGCTATATGACCTTGAGTGTCCATATGAACTCTGGCGGCTGTACGACCTGGACAGCTAGATGACCTGGAGTGATGATGTGTCCCCAGATAGCTTTATGATTCTGAGAAGCCATATGACCCCGGGGCACTTCCAAGCCCCAGGAAGCCTGTTGCTCTCTTGCCAATCCCAGCGCCTGGAGGTCCTGCCACAGCTTCGTCCCCCGGAACTGAGGTTACTCTGAAGGTCACTCACTGCTCAGGAGGCCTGGGCAGTCATTGTTCTCTCAAGCCTCGAGTCCTATCGTGGGCAACGGGGGAGCCTGGCTTTGCTCTAAGACCTGGGACCCGTAGGGTGTGGGCCCACCTGCCCCACATCTCAGGAGGCCTGCACCCCACGCTCACTCTGCGAGGGCCCAGCCTCTCCATTGTGCCTTGGGACTCACAGAGATTAGGCATTTCCCCCTGGGTCACACAGCAGGAAGTGGCTGGAGCTCCAGTTCTGCCCGGGGGCCTCTGCTCATCTCCATCACACCTAAACTCACTCCCTCTGCCTGCCCCCACCCCTTTCTCAAAGAAATAGATTTAAAAAAATGGAGAACGCGTTATTGCTTACAAATGAAGGACAGGGGTGCCTGGGGGGCTCAGTGGGTCAAGCCTCTGCCTTCGGTTCAGGTCATGATCCCATGGTCCTGGGATCGCGCCCCACATCGGGCTCTCTGCTCAGCAGGGAGCCTGCTTCCCCCTCTCTCTCTCTGCCTGCCTCTCTGCCTACTTGTGATCTCTCTGTCAAATAAATAATCTTAAAAAACAAAAAACGAAAAACAAAAAAAAGCAAAAAAACCCCAGAACATGTTATTGCTTAAAAATGAAGGACAGTTTTGCAAATGATCATCCACTGAGGGCCACAGCCTTGGCTTGTAGCCCCTTCTCTCCGTGGGCCCCCCTGGGTTCACCCCCAGTGTACAGCCTACAGCCTCTGCTGATGGCAAGGTTCCAACCAGGGCCTGTGACCAGCCCCATCCCCGCCCCAGAACCTGTCGGCTGATTGCCCCTCCACTTCCCCAACCTTGACCTGCCCCAAATCCTGCCCCTCCCAGGCCAGCACGCCCAACCTCTCTGCCTCCAGGCACCAGGGTCAGGGGCCTCATGCCTTCTGCAGGTGTCCTCGACCTGACCTGGTGGGATCCCATGATGGGGAGGACAGCTCTCGACCCACAGAGGCACGGCACGGCAGGGGATACACGGGATGCTGGGTCTGCCTTCAGCAAGTGCCCAGTGAAGGTTGGTTCACGTAGTTTCCGGAGTCTGTGGACCCTTCAGTGCCTCTCTGTGGGTCCTCACTAAGAGATTCCTTTTCTCTTTCTTTTTTTTTTTTTTTTTTAAAGATTTTATTTATTTATTTGACAGAGAGAAATCACAAGCAGACGGAGAGGCAGGCAGAGAGAGAGAGAGAGAGGGAAGCAGGCTCCCTGCTGAGCAGAGAGCCCGATGTGGGACTCGATCCCAGGACCCCGAGATCACGACCTGAGCCGAAGGCAGCGGCCTAACCCACTGAGCCACCCAGGCACCCCCTCCTTTTCTCTTTCTTTCTCTCCCCTTTACCTGCAAACATGTCCGCAGCCCCACTGTGGGCAGCCTCTGGGATGCAGCCACGAACCTGACCTGGTTACCAGCCCCTTGGACAGAGCTTGCAGAACACTTGAGAGACAGACATGCCCAGTTACAGCTGGGAATGATCTGTGAAGGGGCTGAGGAAGTCAGAGCTCATGGAAGGGATCCACTCTCTCTGGTGAGGCAGGACATCGAGAGGGCTTCCTTGAGGAGGGGAAATTCCTGGACAGTCTCTGGAAATGGTCAAGGTTGCAGTTTTATTAGATCTTAGGCCCTGCAGATCCATGGACAAGAAGGACACAGCGCTGCTGCAAGGGGTCCCAGTTGAGGCGGGGAGAAGGCAAGGTCGCATGAGCAGTGATGAGACATTGTCAGACCCTCCCAGTTTCCCAGGACGCAGCCCGGGGCTCGTGGGTCCCTCCAAGTGTCCCAGGGGGTCAATGTGCTTACAATGAGGATATAGGATGGGCTCCATAATTTGTTAGAAATTATGAAGGTTTTTTTTAAAGATTTTATTGATTTATTTGACAGAGATCACAAGAAGGCAGAGAGGCAGGCAGAGAGAGAGAGAGGAGGAAGCAGGCTCCCCGCTAAGTAGAGAGCCGGACGCGGGGCTCCATCCCAGGACCCTGGAATCATGACCCGAGCCAAAGGCAGAGGCTTCAACCCGCCGAGCCACCCAGGCGCCCCTTATGAAGATTTTTTTTTTTTAAGATTTATTTATTTCAGAAAAAGAGACAGAAAGGGAGAATGCTTGAGCCCGGGTGGGTGTGGGGAGTGAAGGGCAGAGGGAGAGGGGAAGCGACTCCGTACTGAGGGGAGCCCCACAGATCACAGCCTGAGCCAAAACCAAGAGTTGGACACTTAACCAGTCAGCCCCCCCAGGCGCCCCAGAAATGATTAAGAATTTCAAGCTACTCACTGCAGAGCTGTCAACCAGGCATAGAGTGTTTCTGAGGTCGCACACCTGTGACAGGTAAGTGCCCAGGCACGTCCTGCTCTGGGGCCAGGTCTTTCTGACTCTGGGGCAACAGGCTTCTCATATGTCCAGCTCCCTCCTCACAGCACTGGGGGCCTGTCATTTAAGGAGGGCCTGAGGGGGAGCCTTGTGAGTTTGTAGCCCCCCCACCCCCGGGTGGTTGGACAGTGGGGTCACAAGCGACAGGCTCACCTTACCCTCTGTCTTAATCTGCTCAGGCTGCTGTAACGGGAATAAGGCAGACTGGGCAGCTCAAGCACCCAGTACTTATTTCTCACAGTTCTGGACACCAGGAAATCTGAGACCCGGACACCAACATGGCTGGGCTCTGGGGAGGGCCTCCTCCTACGGCCTTCCTCGGTGCAGGCATGCAAGAAGAGAAGAAAGGAGCTTTCTGGTGCCCTCTTCTTATGAGGGCACTCATCCATCGGTAGGACTCCACCCTACCAATCACCCCCAAAGAGCCCCCCAGTGTCATCCCGCTGGGGGTGGAGAGTCAACCTGACAAACACACATTCTGCGACCCCCTGCTTGCTGCGGGCAGCTGGACCAGGCCCCAGGGGGCTAGGCTGGAATGGAGGCAGGAAGTGCGGCCCCGCCCCTACTCCTGCTCTGAATGGACAGAGAGCAAGGTTACCGGCGCACAGGCGCTCGGGCAGCTGCACCTGTTCTTGCACATGCGCAGTAACCTTGCTCTCTGTCCGTTCTCTGTGCCCAACTCCACACCGTAGAAGTCAATTAATCTGACGTTTAAATTTTATTCACAAGAAACTTTACGCATACGCTTTTATGCGTGCGTTCATTTGTCTTTTCAGAAACACTGATGCGGGACCTACTATGAGCAGGTCCTATGCTGGGCTCCCCGGCTGCGGGCCTAGCAGGCATTCCTTTCTCAGAGGCGCTTCCCATTCTGCTACAGGATCCTCCAGGAGGGACAGCGGATCTTGCTGCCGGCTCCAGTACCCTGCATCTGGCTGAGTACGTGCCATACGGTAGGCGCTCAGTAGCTGGTTACTGAAAGGATGAAAATAGATTTTGATAAGTTGCAGCATTCGGAGTGTCGTGAATAATTAAAGTTATTAAGTCCTTACTCTGTGCTCCTTACTGTATCAAGTTTTTGAATAAAGCATTATTTAACCCCCATGACAGCTTGGGGGGTAGGTGTTATTAGAAGGCTCATTGACAGAGGAAGGCTCTGAAAGATTAAGAAAGGTGTCCAAGGGGGTGCCTGGGTGGCTCAGTGGGTTAAAGCCTCTGCCTTCCGCTCAGGTCATGATCCCAGGGTCCTGGGATCGAGCCCCGCATCGGGCTCTCTGCTCTGCAGGGAGCCTGCTTCCTCCTCTCTCTCTCTCTACCTGCCTCTCTGCCTACTTGTGATCTCTGTCTGTCAAATGGATAGATGAAATCTTTAAAAAAAAAAAAAAGAAAGGTGCCCAAGGTCGCAGCATCTCTGGGATCACCTCTGCCTCCATCTTCTGGCCAGAGGAGCCAGAAACCCAACAGAGGAGGGAGACAGACAGTTGTGAGGAACCCACGATGAGCGGGGGGACCCCTTCGGGCTTTTTAGGTACTCGCCGCTGATGTTCTTATTAACCCTTCACTGAAGCATGACATACACACCTGTGTAACCCAGATCAAGACATGGAAACTTACCAGCATCCCAAATACTCTCTTGGCTTCCCCCGTGTGGCTCTGGCATCCCTCCCTCTAATGCTAACCGCTATCCTGACTTTTATATATACTTTACCACTTTATACCCACGGAACCCTATATGCTTTGAAGTCTGGCTTTTCTTACCCCCAAATCATGCGTGAGTCATCATGTTATGTGTGGCTGTGCACTATTCGTAGCAGCGCTGTCATTCCACTGCACCGCCCGGAGAATGCTGTCGGTGTATCTGTTCTACGGCTGAGGGGCATTTGGGTGCTTCCCAGGTGTGGTTATTACAAACAGGGCTGCTGTGAAGACAAAGACGATCGCATAAGGTATGCGTCTAGGAGGGGACTGCGAGGTCGTAGGGTTTGCAGGGCAAGCCCTTGGAAAGGGACTTCCAGGGGCTGCACCATTCTGCACCCCCAGGAGCCGCGGGAGAGAGTTCCAGTTGCTCCACGTCCACACCAACACTTGCTGCTGTCGGATTTTCCCATCCTAACTGCTCCGGAGGCCGCGCGGCGCACCCTTCCTTCCTAATCCCCTCCAGCAGCCCCACGAAAGGGGCTGAGGATCTCTGCGCTGCAGATGAGGACGCCCAGCTCTGCGAGGCGAAGCGGTTTGCTCACAGCCCCTTCCACCCCGGCGAGGGCACGCGACTGTCTGACCTCAGCCCGTCAGGTCATCCCTTTCTCCGGCGGGCTGCGTCCCGCAACCTGGCGTCCCTGGGCTCCGGCGTGGGGAGGCGGCCCATCCTTGGGACCGCAGCCCGTCTGCCTGAGGGGTGCTACGGGACCGGGGTCCCGGGCTGGCATGGGTCCCGCCCAGCTACCCAGAGGGGGCGCAGAGGACTGGCGGATGGACCACGGCGACCCATGGGGCTCAAGGAGGGGAGACCCAGAGGCGAGGCGGGGAAGGCGTCCTCTGCAGCACCTGGGGGCGGAGCCCACCCTGCTCCGAGCGGCCGGGGCCGGGTTGGGGGGGGGGGGGGGGGGGGAGGGCGCCCCGGGGGGCGGGGGGGGGGGGGGCCCCCCCGGGGGGGGGGGGGGGGGGGGGGGGGGGGGGGGGGGGGGGGAGGAGAACGCTCCTAGAGGGGATTGGCTGGTGGGGGCCCCGCTGCGTTCGGAGGGAATTGGGCAGGGGGAGGGCAGGGGGAGAGCTGGGGGGGGGGGGGGGCTCCAGCGCGCGGAAGCGGGGGCTGGGGGCACGCGGGACGCCCCTCCCGGGGGGGGGGGGGGGGGACGCGACAGGGGGGGGGGCGGGGGGGGGGGGGGCCGGGGGCGGCGGGGCGGGGAGACTCGGTGGGCGGGGCGCACGGAGGCCAATGGGCGCGCGCGAAGCCAGCCCCGCCCCGGCCTCCCGCGGCGGCTGCTGCATAGTCATGAGCGCAGGCCGGCGCTGCGTCAGCGGAAGCGGCGCGCGGCGGCTGTTTCCGACCCGATAAAGCGGCGTTGTCCCCGCGCGCCGGCCGCAGCCTCGCAGCGCCCCGTCCGCGCCCGCGTCGCTCGCTGACTGACCGCCCGGCCGGCCGGCCGAGAGCAGCCGCCGCCGGGCCCCGCCGCCGCCCTTGCCGCCGCCGCCCTTGCCGCCCTTGCCGCCGCCGCCGCCCCCCAGCGCCCGGGGCCCC